>NC_048306.1:7223952-7288739 GCF_013100865.1 Trachemys scripta elegans | reverse complement strand
CAATGGGAGCTGCTGGAAGCGTTGCGGGCCGAGGGACATACTGGCCACCGCTTCCAGCAGCTCCCATTGGCCTGCAGCGGCGAACCGCGGCCAGTGGGAGCCGCGATCGGCTGGACCTGTGGACGGGGCAGGTAAACAAACCAGCCTGGCCCGCCAGGGATCCTTGAGGACATACAGGTACTTGAAAAGGTGATTCCATCCAATCTTGCATTATGTTCTTCATTGTTGTCCCACAACAGTCCAACAAAAAGCACTTCCATCTGAAGCAAGCCCAGAAGCCTGATACCAAAAGCTGGTACAATCACTTTTATGAGTTTTCCTGGGAGCTCAGGTCAGTATATTTTTTTTTATTTTACCTATGTATTCCCATAAGGACTTGATGTTGCTATATCTTTTCATGTAACAGTATCCAATCCAAGAGTCAAATTCAGAGTTGAGCATCTAACTCAGACTAAAAACTGTGCTCCAGAAATTCATGAACTTCTTCTGTTATCAGAGTTACATTTATACTGAATTCATGATGTTTGGGAGAAAGTGAGATTATAGTTGTGCACGTACAATATAATTTATAATTGGCTCATTCTGGAATATCAGTACTGACGTTTACTTGCTAATAATAATACAAAATTAAACCCTCTGTCCTCACTAGAACATCATTACAGCTGTGAAAACTTAGACACGTTTAACAGGGAAGCAAATTCTCATTCTCAGCTGCTTTTTATAAGCTCTCCAAATTCATAAACCAGGGGATAAAACTTAAAGTGAATGGGAAAAATCTTCAAGAAAAATTTTAAAGTAGCAAGTTAAGAGCCAAAGGAGAAGTTTCCCAGACGCAAAAGCAAACTTTGCAAGAAACAATGTGAGAGCTACCATTTGTTCCCATAGGCGCAAGTTATATGGGCCCATGGTGCCTGTGCTCCACCAGTATTCAGGAACGTGGGCCCAGCTCCACCAATGTTTGGACAGACTGGGGCAACCGCCCCGGGCCTTCACTTTGGGCGGCCCGTGCTTCAGGGAGATGTGGGATCCATGGCAGTCTGGGGGGTTAGCAGAGGACCTGACACTGGCAGCAGCGAGCAACCTGACCCCAGCCCACCCCACCCTGCTCTGCCTCTTCCTGCCCCTGCTCCACCCCTGCCCCCATTCCACCCCTTTCACCAACCTGCCTCTTTCTGGCTTCCGCCCCCTCCCCCCAGCAGCAGCGGGAGCTGGCGGGGCGGGCCAGGGCTGGGTCACTCGCTGCTGCCGGTGCCAGGCCCCCCGCTAACCCCCCAGGGCACCCTGGACCCCGTGTCCTCCTGAAGCGCAGGGCTCCCCAATGCGCGGGGCCTGGGGCAGTTCCCCTGATCCGTCCTATGGACGGGACAGCTCTGCTTGGACCTGTTCTCGGCCCCACCAAAAATTATACAAACCTGGCGCCCATGTTTGTCCCCCATTGTGGGAGGCCAAAAGTCAAAAATTTTTGATTTGTCTATAAAATTTTTTATTTAAGTTACCTGTCCTCTCTCCAAATTGAACTTAATATCCTTGACCAGCATGGTTTATAAAGGAGTGCATATTTGGAGTGTATAATCTTCTTGCAGAGGGAAAGAGAGAAGAGGAAAAGGTCTAACCTTCAAAACAAATGATAAATCCATGTATGTCTCTCCTATAGTCACCATCTTTTACTTCTTGACTCACCCATGAATATTAAATCACCATATGCATAATCCCCTTGTGTTCATAATCATATTTTCCAGTTTTAAGAAAAGCCAATTATATATGAACATTTAACACAACTACATATTCAGTGCAGCGGATGGCTTCAATTTATTTTCTTCTGGTGCACTTTTATATGCATTGCTAAGCAATTGGATGACGAACCCTTGAGTTTCTGTTTGAATCTATTCAGCTGTAGTCAATTCTTTCAAGAGTCATCTGATTAGAAACCACCCACCATCCTCCAATTGTATTAGGAATTTAAGCACAGGGAATCTGAATGGTGTACACACTGAACAATACAAATGCTTAAACTAATTTGTGTTGTGCCAGCCTATTGTACTATTTTAGCTGGTAAAGCTAACATAACTGTTGCCACCTGTTCACCAACAGCAAATGCAGCAGGTGAATAGCACTTCACATTTGTGACCTGCAAGACTTTTTGATTGTAACCAGGGGATGTGAAGTGAGCCGGCTTTGAGAGTACAACTCAGCAGAGCAACGTTAAGTATGGGAAAGCAACTATGGGATGATCAGAAACCAAAAAAGAGAGGAAATCCCAGCATCTAAAGCAGTTTGAGGGCCCATCCAAACAAAGGGGAGTGCAGTGTGAATGCAGTTTATAGTTCGGTGGTAAAATCCTGGCTCAACTGGCAAAACATCCGTTGACTTCAATAGAGTCAAGGTTTTATCTCAGATGCAATTTCCTTTTTAACAGCTGGGGTCGGGAATGTCTGCGGTCAGATTGTAAAATGCTAGGCTCATAGTGCTGTTACCAAGTCTCTGTGTATTTGTTATAATTATTCACATCTAATGGATTAATCCAATAATAAAGACAAGGATGGTCTCGTGGTTAAGGCACTGGATTGGATTTAGGAAGTCAATTGGATTTCGTGCGCGACTCTGGGCAAGTCACAATCTCTATGAGTCTCATTTCTCAGCTTTAAAAGGGAGACAATTTATAGATTGTAAATCCAGAAGGGATCATTATGATCATTTAGTCTCACCTCCTGCGTAATGCTTTCTTTCTCCCACCCATTTTCTGCCTAGTCTACTTAGACCAGAAGCTCTTTGTGGCAAGGTCTGGTTCTTGCTACATGTACGTATAGTACAATAAAACCCTCATTTTAGTTGGGGGCCGCCAGGTGCTACTATAATTCTGATAAAATAATAATGGATGTACACAGTGATAGTCTACCCTTTTTGTGGAAAGTTCGATTCAGCAGAGTCGTCATAAAGCTAATCTATATGAAAGGTACAAGTATGTAGACACTCCCTAATCAGAGGGTTTATAAAACAAAGTACACTAGCAATGACTTGCTTTCAAATCAAGACAGCAGATCCTGAGGACTTGGGAGATGTACTGCCATGACTACTTGTTACTGTGGTTTTCTTGTTTCCACTCTGACTTACACTGCCAGTGTGGTTTTTAAGAGAATGAGAAAAGATTTTCCTTAATTCTAAATAGGAGACCAAATTCTGCCCTCACGCTGTCATAAATCCAGATTAACTCTAACAACTCTTCAGGACAGGTGCCCTGGATAAAATTTTCAGACGTGCCTAAGGATTTAAGTCCCATTGAAATTCAGTTGGATTTAAGTGATTTAGGAACTTAGGTGCTTTTGAAAATGGTGTCTTGGTCTTTTAGCTGTCTAGCAAGCATTCTACACATTTATGGCACTATATAATTAAGCAACCATTAGGGTGACCAGACAGCAAATGTGAAAAATCGGGACGGGGGTGGAGAGTACTAGGAGCCTATATAAGAAAAAGACCCGAAGATTGGGACTATTCTGTAGGGTCCACAAAAACAATGTTTTCTCTTCTCTCAGAGGATGCTGTAGCAACAGTTATTAAGAAACAGAGCTCAGAGCTATGTGTTGGCTTCAATCAATCATGCTGTTGCATAGATAGATATTTGGTCAAGATAAGAAACTATATCTTGAGTTGGTTACAAAGAACAGTCTTACCAATTACAGCTCCTGTTAAAACAAGGAGGGGGAAAAGTACAAAGAGACAAGGAAAAATATTCTTAATCTAACAGGGTATTACGAATAACGTAGCAGGAGAATGTGTGAGGTAGTCTTTTGAAACGAGTTATGAGTCAAAGATAACGGAGAACATCATTAACAGAAGGATCAAACAGCGTTTCCCAGTTTGCTGTCAACCAAGTGCTTCCTGTAAGGAATTCCTCCCTTTCTATCGGAAAGATGCTGGCATGGATAAGGCTCTGGACTGAGCCTATCATTGATTTCTCTCCACCACAGTCTCCTAGCACAACCTTGAACAAGTCACTCACCCATTTCTCTGGACTCCAATTCCTCACATGTAAAATGGGGAGAATGGAGAGATTTTCAAAAGCCATGAAAAGCAATGAAGCACCCAACTCCCATTGGAAGTCAATGAGAATTGGGCACCTAATTTCCATGTATACCTTTGAAAATCTCTAATATTCCTTTCCCTACCTCATAGGGGTGTTGCAAGGCTAAAGTTGTTATTCCCACCTGAGAGAGGTGCACATCCTATGGAATAGGGTAGGGGTGGAAGGGAGCGGGGAGATGTATAGAGAACACAAAGGAAATCTGTAGTTTAGGAGGCAAATACCCAATACCCCCTTCTGACTATTTAGAAAAGCCAACAAACCATCGCCAGCAGAATATGCCTTACTCATTAAAGTGCAACAGGTGAAGATTTGAGAAATATTCAGAACTAGTCCCCAAAGATTGGTAATTAGAAACACTAACTAACAGCATCAAAAGCACCTCTCCCTTTCCCGGCTACAATGTCAGAGAATAAAGGGCAACTGCGCTCCAGTAACTTTAGAAAAGTTTGGAATCTTTAGAAAGAGTTCGTAAGAATAATACATTTCAGAAGAACACAAGAATGACCATACTGTGTCAGACCAATGGTCCACCTCACCCAGTATCCTGTCTTCTGACAGTGGCCAATGCCTGGGGCCCCAGAGGGAATGAACAGAACAGGTAATCATCCCAGAAAATGAAGTGAACAAGAGTGATCTGGAGGGATACGATACGGAAAGCAAGATGGAAGCAGCATTTACAATGGAAACAGTGTGGTCTAGTGGTGAGTGCACCAGATGGGACATCTGGGTTCTATTTCCAGCTATTCCACTGACCTGCTGTGTAACTTTGGCCAGGTCATTTCATCTCTCTGTCCTCCTTCTTTTGTCTCAACTATTTAGATAGTAAGTTCTCCAGGGCAAGAACTGCGTCCTTTTTAGATTCATTGATTCAGGCCAGAAGGGACCATTAGATCATCTAGTCTGACCTTAATTTTTCTAGGAATATATGTGCAGTGCCTAACATAACGTGTCATATAAATAGTAAATACTAGTGACAATACAAATGCCATATCTGTTTAAGTGAAAAGATAGAGAAGACAAAGATGGACAATATTTGTGAAGGCGTCTCAAAGCTAAAAAAAAAAGATGACAAACAGCAATAGCACGCAACTCACTTGGGCTTCTATCAGAGGCCGTGGGAGTCTGCCATTTACTTCAGTTAAAGAAGGATTAGGCCCATTGTTTGTAAAACAGAAAGGACTATCATACTGCATATGAAAGAAACACGAAGCAGCGAGGGAAACCTATAACAATCAGATGACTGAGTCAGAACATTGCGAGGAAGAACGTTGTATATTTCAAAGAGAAGGACTGTTTCAAGGACAATGAATCTCAGAGCCACATAGTTATAATAAGAATATATGAGAGTCACTACTAGGGCTATGCATGACTTCCAGTACTTCCTGTCTTTTTCCTGAGAGTGCTTTGGTGCTCTGATAGTTCTATTTTTCTCTCCTCCTCAGCTCCTGGCAGTTGCCCAAGGCTAGTGCTCAGGCAAATTTAATAAAGCAAAAAAAGAGCTCCTTTGTCTCCCACACACAGTGCCACAGATGAAAGTAGTATCTAGAAGTTCGTATACGTTGATCCACCTTCTTGATCACTCTATACACTCTCCTCGCCTCTGTCTAAGACCACAGGGAAATAGGGCTACTTGTTCCTTATCCACTATTAGCCAGACAGCAATTGGTGCATTGCCCTGTAATTCAGATCATTTTTCTAGGGGAAAGATACATTTCCCCTGAATGCCTATGACATTCAGTCCTAGAAGTGACGGATAAGAAGCCAACTTCTGAGGTTCAGTTTTAAAGCTAGGTTAGCAGCATTGCATAACAAGGGTGTGCAGACAGAGATTCTCTACTTCAGTAGCAGTCACAAGTGTTTGTTTTTTAAATTTGTTTTCCTGGAAACTTTCATGCAAGCAGGGTTTGGGTTTTTGTTTGTAAGACGATTCGCAGAAACTGGAAGTCTTGCAAATACGTATCACCTGTCGGAAGGAGGAGAGAGAGAGATCCGTGGCTTGGTATGCAAGAAGTGGCAGCCTGTCTCCAACCAAAGGGAACAATAGAAAAATAAATCATGAGGCTAAGAGCAGTAAAAGGAGCTGAAGGGATCAGCCAGGGCAGCAGAATACAGAGACACAGGGGAAAGGAGAAGGAAGTAAGAGTAGGAGTGTAGATCAGGACTAAAATTCATGGATCCTGTGAGATTCTGAGCATCCTCAATACCCATTAATCTTGACCCTGCTCCCTCTAAAGCCAATGACAAAAGATCCCATGACCTTGGTGGAGGCAGGATTGAGTATACTCACCATATGGAATTTGAAGGCATCTTGTACTCCCGGGGTCAGGGTGCATTGGAGTAAGTTTATGTTGGAGTAGATGCCATTCACTCTGTTGTCCAGCTGCCCCTCTTCACTCTCTCCACACACCTCCCATTCTCCTGAACAGTCTCATATACATCAAGCTCACCTACTTACTTGGCTTATTAATCATTTTAGGAAAAAAGAAATACTAGGAACCAAGAGTCAGTTTACGGTGAAGCATAGAAGGAGATCTCAAAAGGTAGAAATAAGCCATGGCGAGTGCGTCTGACGTTAGTTTCCTTTGAGATGTTTGAGTGTGTCCTGGTCTCACATGTTCACTATTGGATCTGATAAATCACCCCAGATCAGAAAAGGAAGGGGCAGCAGCTTTGATTTAGCTAGATCCCAATTTATGGCTCCTTATGTTTGATACATATTCCAAGACCGTTGAATTTTTTTTTTTAAAGGAAACAAACTATCATTTCTCTCTCACAAGCTTTGTTTCACAGGTAATCCCAATGTTTTAACGCAATTTAACAAGCTGCGCAGTTTTAAGGTCTCTAATGTTATTACTCTACTTCGACAGTGGCCACAGGCTTGTCTGTCTGTTTTCCTGGGCACTTTCATGCTGACTCTCAATGTTATCTATTGCAGGGTAAATGGGAAACCTGGTTAATCAGCTGGGTGAGGAGATCTGGTAATGTGCTACTTTCCTTGCCTGCCTTTTGAAATGGCAACAGGCAGCACTTGAAAAGGCCCCTATTTAAAGTATACATGGCCAGTAATGCTCTAGGCAATTTTCAAAGAGCTTGGTGATTTTGAACTGTAAGACATGTGAGGAAAAGCTGCCTGTGCTGCCCGAAATCCTGTAGGACAAGGGAGAGCATGTTTGAAACTTCATGAGAAGAGCCAAACTCTGAATTGCCTTGGAAAGTCTGGGACTAAAAAGACAGGTTGGCTATTTGTTTGTATTAGTACTGCCAGCTGTGGAGTGTTCTCCAGTTTAACAACTGAAGGGGGGAAGTGGGGAAGGGGAAGAGAGAGAAATACATCCTTCACCACAGTGCACACAACCCCCCTCCCAATAACTTAGCTAGTAGCCCAAACAACGTAAGAGAGTGTCCCTTTGAACTTTTTAAAGGGAATAGATTTACTTGGATTTGTGCTCCCTGGATTGCACTTCAAAGGTTTCAGTGAATGAGTTTACTGGCAAACTGTGTGCTCACAGGTAACCCCTATATTCATAAATGGTCATGGTGACTTGTGAATAAGACTCCCATTGAAGCCCCTGGTAACCCAGTCCTCACACCTGGACAATTCCCTACCACAACCCATGCAGGCTGCACATGCAGATCATCTTGCAGGATTGGGGTCCACATTACCACTGCACAAAGGCTTACTGCCTTTATATATATACACACATACATACACACACACACACACACACACACACACTAATCCTCTCAGCCAGCTAAGTCCCTCCCTACCATCCTCACTTGTCATGCAGCTTCAGATGACTTGTACACACACTTTCCATGAACCCTACCATGAGATTTCTTCATAGGCAGGGCTGCTCCCAGGTTTCCTGCTCTCTGCACCTCAGACCTCTGCACTGAGACCAGCACAGCTAGGTTCACTCCAAAGAAGAACAGCAAAAGCAATCAGGGTAACAGAAACGAGGGTTTATAACAGAAGGGTGAATATAACCTCAACTATGGCTTTCACTACCAACAAAATCTATAATGGGGCTAGATAGAACATTGATACTTAACACTTACGTAGTGCTTTTCATCCATAGATCTCAAAGTGCTACAGAAAAGTATAGAACTCACTTAAGGTCACATCTAAACAAGTTTGGAAGGAAGAGAGAGATTACTACTGTCATTTAAGTATTTATGAGTCGTTCAGATATTATAGTGATGGGGATCCGACTGGTAGAACTTAATGGCAGAGGCCAACTAGTTCAACAAAATGCACAAGTTCAAGAAAGCATGAAATGTTTTCCATCAGAGGCCAGATTCAGCATTCACTCTACACTCAGGCATAGCTCTGGAGAATGCAGAATCAGCCCCCTGAAAAGATTAAATATGCAAAAATTAAATTAGAATCTCTTTAAGAGTTGGCTTTGAAAGGTTTTGTTTGTTGAACATGTCCATCCTGTATATTAATTAAACAGTATTCTAAACTTCAAAGAACAGGTGTACTCCTTGATAGCTACACACATAGGATCCTGGAGGGGTTTTGTTATTGTTTTTAAACACAAATATTTAAAAAATGAGGCTTATATATATATATATATCTTTCAGCACTTTGAACTTCAATAAACCAAAGTAAATTAGGATTTTTCAATTTTGTAATCTGAGCAGAGAGGGCTAGGAGATTAACATTTCACATTTTTGTTTACAAATGCAAAAATATACACGAGATTATTTTAAAAGCAATTATTACCCTACGGGCAGAGCCAACTCCGATTCTAAAAGTGTGTCAGTAGTCAGGTTTCTGCACCCATGTGGTTTCAATTCAGTGACTTAGAAATTTAAGAACAAGTCTTTATTTGTATTCTAATACAGCCCCTATTTCAAAATTTTCCTTCCATGGTCTCTCTTTTTGAATATCCTTAAAAGTTCAAATCAAATCAATTCATTAATATTGAAATGAAGTGTTGTTGAATGCATACAATACACTTATGTTATAGAATGCAAAACCAATCTCCCAGATATTCTGAGGAGCCAGTTGACTCCACTCATGTAGGGCATCAAACAGATTTCAGTATCAGCTGCTAAATAACAATGCAATGTAAATTCAAATGATTATGTGTGAAGCCAACCAAGTGAGAGCCCCATTGTGCTAGATGCTGTACAAGCATATAGTAAATGACAGTTTCTGCCCCAAACAGATAACAACATTGTCACTTTAAATTGCATTATCATTGCTTTTTCCTAAACTGCTCTTCCAGAAGCTTTCTACTGGATGGCATCTCTTTAGCCTAGAGCATCTAGGAGTTTATATAATCTCCTTGATAGAGAAGGTCCTTATATTTCAGTGGCAGGCGGCTTGGAACAAAGCAAGGAAACCCACTGGCAGAGCTTGGAGAAACGGAGTTAGGAAACAATTACTGTTCACCAGGAGCCTGATCCGATGCCCATTAAAGTCAATGGAAAGACTCTCATGGTATAATCTACAAAGGTGCTGTGATGCTCAGTGTTGTAACACCCACCTTTTAGAAACCTAGAAAAAAAAAAATCACAGAAACAACACTGAGACCCCCAAAGCCAAGTTTGGCACCTAGGCTCTCTGTTCAATGAACGGAGAGAAAAAGGCGCATTAGAATGAGATCCACAAAAGCCAGCATGCTAGATGGCTCCCCTAAGCTAGCCAATGGGAAATGCTGATGTGCTACGCTCCACCCCTTTTTCATAGCTAGGCACCCCTAGGTCCAGGCTGCAGAGAGCCACCTAGCTCTGCTAGCAATACACAACAGCAACCCCTCTCCTCGCTTATGCTGTTCCTTGTGGGAGCAAGTTAGACACCTGCTTCACTCCATACAAAAAGGCTGGAGGAGACAGGTGCCCATCTTATAACTTTTAGCCCCATGGTTAGAGCACTCACCTGGGGGACTCACCCAATTCCCCCTTTCCTAGCAGAGGAGGAGAAAGACTTGGACCTGGGGTCTTCCACCTCTCAGGAGAGTGCGCTAACCACTGAGCTCTGGGATAGTCTGGTGTGGGACTCCCTCAATCGGTCTTGCTGAAGCTACTCCACTGTGGATAAATAAAGGGAGCAATTGGACTTGAGAGGGACTTGAGTGAAAGCGGGGAGGGAGAATGACTCTATAGTCCAGTGAGTAGACACCCACCTGGAGGGTAGAAACCCTAGTTCAAGTCCCCCTGCTCCAATCACTCTATTTATCCACAGTGGAACAGCCTCAACAGAAAAGGCTGAGACAATCCTACATAAAACCCCTAGCTTGTGATTGGAGCCCTCTCCTGAGAGATGGGAGACCCTTGTTCAAATCCTGTCTCCCTCTCTACCAGAGAGAGAGGAATTGAACCCGAGTTGCCCACATCCCAGGCAAGTGCACTGGGTTAAAAGCCATAAGATAGGAACACTCAGAGGGTGACTACTGAATCCCCATATGTGGCTTAGGCCTTTCTTTCCCTGGTTCATGAACCCCTCTGGGCTTAGGCAGCAGCTAGGCAACTAGAGAGAGGCAGCAATGCGCATGTCCAGAGGCAGAAACATAGGCCCTAGGGAACTTTGGGGAGATGGGGGAGGAAACTTAGGTGACAAGTGAGTTGAAGTGCCTACAGGGTTTGGCAGGAATTTTGTGGTTCGCAGTAGGAGGTTTAGGCTCCTAGATCCGGGTTCAGGTGCCTATGTGTCTTCATGGATTCCACCATCAGTGACTTCATCGGGCCCTAAATTTAAGGAAAAAGCAGAGACTTGGACATCACTCCTAGCTCCGCTGCATGCAGGAGAGCCATCTGCACCACGCTAATGAGCATACCCAGTGCCCCCATGTACATCAAACAACTTTGGGGGGAGATTGCAGCCCCCAGAGGCGGGGAACCCCTGAACCCTTCCATCCATTCTCTCTTGCACCACTTAGCCAACAATCTCCTTCCCCCCAAGTCATTTCCCCATCTGTAAAAGAGGAGATTGTGAGAAGGCAGCCCTTTCTGGGTTTCCCTCCTGCAGCCAGCCACAGCACAACCGGTGCACCTGCCTCGGTTTCCCTTTCTTCCAGAGTCCCCAGCAACTCCATCCTGGCTTTCAGTGTATCAGTAGCATTTTGCGGGTTATATTTATTATAAAAGTTCCCACAATCATAACCCCAGTTCCACAGCACAGTCCAAACAGTACATTCACCCTGTCAAGTCCCAACAGACCATCAACACACCCAGTACAGCTCCAGCATCTCTCGCCACAGCCCAGCTCTCTGGTACAGCGCTGATGTCTCCCATACTTCAGTACTCCTCCGCAGATCTGATTCTAGCCCTCGCCCAGAGGCATCAGCAAGCTCACTCCTCCATCGTTCCCCAGCCTTTGGCACTCTTAGGCCCTCCGGTTCAGATAACACACAGGCATCTCTCTTTGCTTGTCTCAGCCGTCAACTCTCTCTGGCCCCGACTCTCTGGCCTGGGGAAATTTGTAGCTGACCCCCACAACTGCCTTCTGCTTTCACTGCTCAGTAGGGAACTCACCACTGTGTCCTTCATGGGCATGCCCTCCCTGACATGCCCAGCCCAGCCCTGCTCTCTCCAGACTCTGGATCCAGAACTCTCTCTCGCCTGTGGGTGGTCTGTCATTTATAACTCCTGGTGCAGCCCCGCCTTCCTCGTTACACCAAACCAGGGTGCACCTGGACTGACACAGGAGTGCTGGCTCTAATTTCATGTAAAAGGCCAGCTAGCCTGTCACAGAGGTAATAAAATGTATCTCCCTCAAAGGGCTGTTGCAAGGCGTATCTCACTGCCATCTGCACGTTGCACCAAGATGCTCAAGGAGACAGGGCCGCACATTTGCATTTATATTCATGGTCACACCACATCTGTCGGAGGCTGCCCTGTCCAACCGTGGTGCCATCCCATCTCCCCCTTGTGCTGCAAGAGAGTTACTGCAACTCTAGAGTTGGAGGGAGAGAGGGAACCGGAATGCTGGCTAGACCTAGGAATCATCCTGGTTTTCACAGTTGTGCCTGGTTAGCAAGGCCCAGATAGTTGTATCAACTGAGCCCAGGATTTAGGACAGTAACTCAGTGAGGGTGACCTTGAGTATCAGATAAGTCTGCAGGCTCTACAGTTCTGTGCCGCAGAAAGCAATTAAATACAGCAACACCTGGTGCAGACTGGCGCTGGCCTGTGGAGAGAGGGGAGGAAGATTGCCTGCAGCTCATTTTGATCTCCAGCCGTGGCTTACTTAGATGCCCTCATTCATTTTAAATACTATTTTAATACATGTTTTATATATCTTCCTGATATTAAAAAAGTGATCATCTCCCGGAGAAAGGAGCGGGCTGCATCGCTCACAGGTGCCTGGCGTCCGCTAACATTTGTGCTGCTCTCTTACTGTCGGAGTGTGGCTCTTTAAAACATGCCCACTGGTACTGGACATTGAAGAATAACAGCCCTTCTGCCAACACTTGAGCTCTGAAGCTGCGATTGCCTCAGGGTGACCTCTACTCCTGGAGGGATCATGGGAAACCCCAGGTGACTCTGATATTCCTTTGCCCAGAAGAACTCTGCCAAACAAGCCACTGACCCGGGGAACTCCACCAACCAGGCTGCAGTCCCAAGGGGATTCTCAGACGCAGTTTGCAGAATTTCTCTCAGTTTCAGTGGCTACTTTGATCCTCTCTCAGTGGAGCTCCACAATGATCCTTCCTCAACTCCCCTGTGCCACCCTAGTTTTCTCTTTCAGATCCCCTGGCTTCTGCAAACCGCTCTAATCCTCCTCCTCTGAGTTCTGAGCATAGACTCAGCAACATAGGCCCCGACTCCGTGGGTGCTCCGGGGCTGAAGCACCCATGGGGGAAAATGGTAGCAAGGCCGATCAGCTCTCCTTTGGCCCCCTAGTGTTTGCCATCCATCAGCGGCCCTGCTGATCAGCACCTCCCCCTCTCTCCCACTGCAATCCGCTGTTTTGCGGTGTGCAGGAGGCCTTGGGAGGGAGAGGGAGGGCACGGTGCGCTGGGGGGGAGGGTGCAGAATGGAGTAGGAAGAGGCGGGGTGGGACAGGGGCGGGTCCATGGAGGAAGGGGTGGAGTGGGGACAGGCCTGGGGCAGAGCTGGGAATTGAGCACTCCCCAGCACATTGGAAAGTCGGCACCTGTGCTCAGCAACATGCAAGCTCCCCTTGAAACCAGTGAGAGTCCATGAACTAAAGCACAGTCCCCTTGACATAATGTAACTGAAACATTCCCTTGGCTCATCTGTTCATGCAGGCTGCTCCCCTGGTCCCTCCTCCTATGCCAGCCCTTTGCCTTCCCCAATCCCCATGTTCTCATAAGAACGCCATACTGGGTCAGAGCAAAGGTCCATCTAGCCCAGTATCCTGTCTACCAACAGTGGCCAATGCCAGGTGCCCCAGAGGGAATTAACAGAACAGGTAATCATCAAATGATCCATCCATTGTTCTCCATTCCCAGCTTCTGCCAAACAGAGGCTAGGGACACCATCTCTGCCCATCCTGGCTAATAGCCATTGATGAATCTATCTTCCATGAATTTATATAGTTCTTTTTTGAACCCTGTTATAGTCTTGGCCTTCACAACATCCTCTAGCAAGGAGTTCCACAGGTTGACTGTGCACTGTGTGAAGAAATATTTCCTTTTATTGTTTTAAAACTGCTGCCTATTAATTTCATTTGGGGACCTCTAGTGCTTGTGTTATGAGAGTAAATAACACTTTCTTTACTTTCTCCACACGAATCATGATATTATAGACCTCTATCATATCGCCTCTTAGTCATCTCTTTTCCAGGCTGAGAAGTCCCAGTCTTCTTAATCTCTCCTCCTATGGTAGCCATTCCATACCCCTAAATCATTTTGTTGCCCTTTTTTGAGATGAGGTAACCACATTTGCAGACAGTATTCAAGATGTGGGCATACCATTAATTTATATAGAGGAAATATGATATTTTCTGTCTTATTATCTATCCCTTTCTTAATGATTCCCAACATTCTGTTTGCTTTTTTGACTGTCACTGCACACTGAGTGGATGTTTTCACAGAACCATCCACAATGATTTCAAGGTCTCTTTCTTGAGTGGTAACAGTTCATTTAGACCACATCATTTTATATGAATAGTTGGGATTATGTTTTCCAATGTGCATTAATTTGCATTTATCAACACTGAATTTCATCTGCCATTTTGTTACCCAGTCACTCAGTTTTGCGAGATCCCTTTGTAACTCTACACAGTCTGCTTTAGACTTAACTTAATCTCCTGTTCTGTCTTCACTCCACTCCTTTGATTTAAATTACAGTTAGCCACAGCAAGCACCACAATATTGGTATGGCCTTTCCTCAATTCCCAGTTCCATATGAACCGCCTTAGCTCTCACCTTGGTTGTCTGAGC
Source organism: Trachemys scripta elegans (assembly GCF_013100865.1). NCBI lineage: Eukaryota > Metazoa > Chordata > Testudines > Emydidae > Trachemys > Trachemys scripta. The sequence goes on along the minus strand of NC_048306.1, from coordinate 7,274,297 downwards.
TCAGCTCAGTAAACAGCATTTTGTCCCCTCTGTACAATGCCATTCTTCCCCTCCCTGACATTGTGATCTCTCCCCCTCTCTCTCTTCCCTATGTCACCCCAGTCTGCTGTCCCCTCGTATGCTCCCCCGGTGCAAAGTTAGCAGTGAATTGAGAAGGCTTCCAAAAATTCTGCTATCATGAATAACTGGACTTCATTTATGCTCCTCCTGTTTTCTTTCAGCTATCCTGGATTCTACCTGTCTTTTTTCAGCTTTCCATTCCCCATTAATCTATTGTCCCCCTCTTGCTATTGTTATTTTGTTATTTTCCACCTGTAACTCTTTACAACTACAATTCTCTCTACATTAGCATACACTTGCAAAAAAAAAAAAAAAAAAAACACCTCCCACTAAAACCACACAAAAAGTGTCAGCTCAAAATAACACATGCTGCTGCTGTTTGCAAATATCTGAGAATGGATGAATGTTATGAACTTTGGAATACAAGTTCCCTTTCATACAAATCTCCACAAGTGTAGTTGTTTATCTTGTTTCTCCAAGCACCGTGGCCTCATCTATACTACAAAAATCCCTTGAAATGGTTTGGAGACTGGCTCTTGAATGGTTTCAAGTAACTCAGTTTCACTGTCTGGGCCAGCTTGCATGAGCACATAACATGATTTTGCCAACTGGTGGGGCTGGGATATAACAGGTTTCAAAAATAGTCAAGTTTTTGATATAGGTTCTTATTCTGCCCTCATCACTGTACCACATTCAATAACGTGAGTAGCATCTGTGCTCCCTCTAAGCTGTGCAGTCAGGCCGCTGCCCAGGAGTGATTCAAATGCCGGGCTCTTAATTGGCAGAGCCACGCACATTTGGCGGCTTATGTTCAGGTGCCCCTTCCCCGCGCTGCTCCTGCGCTATGCCTTGGAGCCCCTGGCCAGCTGCTCCCGGGACCCTCCTTGCTGGCTGTGGAGAGTGGTGGGATGGGGGGGGTGAAGGGAGACGCGGTCAAGGTGTTCCCCTCTCCCTGCACCCCATCTCTGCAGAGCTCAGGACTCGAGCAGGAGAGCTGCTGTGGTCTGACTGAGCCTTCCGAGTGGTGAGTGAGTGCCTTAAAGAGACAGCATACGGCATCTCTCAGAAACTTCCCCAGCAGCCAGCACACGCACAGTTTCTCACTCTCTCTCTCTCACACACACACACACATCCCATCTTTCACACTCACCTTCCAACACATACTTGTATTGTTGTTACTTCTTGGTACTTCCTGCAATGCCCATATATTCTCTATAATTTTATTCTTTCCAAGTGTGTTATTTTAGTGTTTTGACTGATCTATGCACTTCATAAATTTTTATGTCTCTCTTACACTTAAATTTAATTCTTTGAGTAGTGAGTTTATAAAATGCCTGACCTGTCCAGGTTGGAGTAATTATCCCTATGGTTACTTATTAAAAATTCTATCTTGGTTTTTTTGTTTCTCCTGGTAGCGCATATCCACACATTACCTCGCTGCACTTAACAAAATGTATTCCGCACATGGATGGAAAAAATTACAGGGAACATTAAGCAGCATCTGTCACCTGTGGTTCTTCTTTCCCTTACCCTCTCCAATGGGGAGAATTGAGCAGGGTGTGTAGGGTTTTGTTTTAACAGACATGCTGCTCTTTGTTTATTCCAGATAAGGCAAAGTATAAGAAGTGTGCCTTGGACACGGAGTAGAAAGTTTGAGAAGGGATTTTAACAAAAGTGATCCCCTACCCATCCACACAGTTGGATACTGAGTGACTTTTCAGGACTCAAGATCTCTTGAAACCAGACGTTCTTACTGCACTTTGGCAGCTGTGGTCCATTCCCTTCTAGAAAACCCAAGTGACAGACATGCTCATCTAGTCATTGCAGAACTTTACATAAAGGCTGGTTCCATTTAAGGCTGGTGCTTTAAATGAGAGTTCTCACTTGACCAGAGGCCAATTCTCTCTCCCTAAAGCGTCATATTACACTTGCAGGCCTTTTGCCTGTCCTGTGCCACTACTGGGTTGCTACTCACTCTTCTTTCCACTCTCAGCCCCAACAATCGAACATCACCCCCATTCCACTCTGCTGCCTCCTCTTGGGACAGCCTGAATCTCTCTCAGCTTGTCAACTCGTCTTGAAATGCTGCTTAATTCTGGCTTGGAAATATTTCCAAGTCAATCTGATCACTCTAGATGATTTGGACCATTCCCCTGCCTGCTCTGGGCCTCTCCTTCCTTTCATTGTCTTCATCTTTGTGATATTCTGATAAACTTTTCAATTCTTTTATCCTGCTTAGAGCGACTTTTAGCTCCTATAATCACCTCTCTAGCTCCCTTATCCCATGCCAGCCGTCCCCCATGCCATTCCCCAGCTTTCTCCTACTTGCTGCTCTCTCTGTTTCCTGAACTTCTCATGGCCACTCAGCTCCTGGGACAGCTCCAGTTTTCTCATCTCCTTCTGCTGCTCTGATCTAGTCTTTGGAACAAACGTTGCCATCTGATACTTGCACACAACTGGCTGATAATGGGGGAAACTCTGCTGAGGGTGTGTGACCTTTTTACGTCTGATTTGTATCGGATGAGCAGTTCTGCTGTAGGGATCATCAAGGTAACGTTAGCATTTCTCCTAAGAAATAACTAAGGAACTATTACATATGTTGTTAAGGCGTGGTTGTTTCCAGCTAAAACTTCCAGGTTGTGTAGATAACAGAGAAGTGGAATGCTCTTAATGCTAAATTCCTTTTCTCTTGATTACATTCTCTTTAAAAAAATCTGCTTTTTCTTTTAACCTCGTAACACTAAAGATAATCCTTAAATCACCCCAAAAAGTGTTTCAAAGTTAGTTAAAATTTGAGGCCCAAGCAAGCCCCATTTTCTACACAATTAAAGGTTTATTGAAAGCCCAAAGAACAGACAAGAAAGCACATCATCAGTTTTGGTCTATTATGAGCAAACAAAGCACTGAAGTAATTCAGTGAACATAGTACTAATCGTGCATGCAATGGATTCAATTAGGTTTACAAAGTGGCAGGAATTGGTATGTGATGAGAAAGAGCTCTTTACAGATATTCAGACAAGAAAGCCATTACAATGAGAAAAGTACCAGAATCAGATAAGATGCAATGTTATTTTGGACATCATTATCAGCATTTAGAACAGAGACCACAATAAATCATAACCTGCCAGGAATAGGTCCCCAGGCTAGTAGAGAAAATAGAATGGATGAATCAGAGGTAAAAAAATAAAGTTTGCTTTACTGTTAACTTTTAATTAATCAAGTTTGCTGCATAGCTTTCAGCACAGTAGCATCCACCAAAACCACACACTTGATAGACAGCACGGAGACAAAACATACATGTTATTTGTGCTGGGCTGAGGCCCGTTATCTCAAGGAACCAGATGAAAGAAAAGAGAAACTTTTTTCCTTGGCTAGAATGAGAGACAGCTCATTAAAGAAGTATAAAGGTTTACCTTATTTTCATCATCCCCACTGCAGCATTGTTGGAAGTGGATACAGCATAAAATGGAATGTGATTGGACAACCTCTACTAATGACCAACAGAAGCAGGTTGCTCTTTAGGAAACTACAGTCCTTTCAACTTCTGCTCTGAAGCCAGTGAGCTCAATTCAGAGCAAGGCATGAGGTGATAAAATAAACTCCCTTTACACCAACTTAGAGTCCCTGATGCATCAGCAGAAGAAACATATGGATATCTAAGACAGTCTAGGTGCCTGCAATTCACAGCATAATGAGTGGAACTGGAGAAAGAGGGTCAGGTTTCAGAAACACCCCAGTTTGGCATGTCACCAGGACCATAGAAGGGCAATTTGGGGCAAGGCTTCTAACAGACTAATTCTAGAACTTTAGCTTCTCAGCAGGTTTAATTGCCTGCCTCATCACTCATTGCTAATGAAACACAATTGACTCTGCATGGGCAGGACTCTGCATCCAGGTGGTGTCAATCACAGAATTGAGGGAGCAGGAGTGAGAGAGGGAAGGGCCTAACTTAAACCATCTTATGCATCACTTTGGAAATCAATGCAGCATGGGGGGTTGCTGGCTTATTCATAGGCAGGCCATACGGTGGGGTAGATTCAAATCCCATTGTGACACCATGTTCGATGTTCAAGCAACCGAAGGGAGAAAACCACAACAGTGCAACATTCACACTACATTGTTTCCTTCCTGAAAGTAGAGATCTCTTTCCTGTATGTAATCATACAACATGACTGGTGCAGACAATGTCCCTTTGATTGTAAAAGACCACAGATTTTGAACAATACTGTACTTTGAATGTTAGAGCAATTTCATTTGAAGATCTCAAAACACTTTGCAAAGAATTAAGCATTGCAATGCCTCTGTGAGATAGGTAAGTGTTGTTGTTATCCCTATTTTACAGATGGGTAAACTGAGGCACTGAATCTAAGTGTATTGCCCAGGACTCAACAGTGTAGCAGCAAGACTCAGGTGAATCCCAGTCTCCCACTCGAGCCACTGGAGATTCTGCATTTCACACTGAACTACCCATTTCAGCTAGCACTGGATAAACCTACTACAAGAGGAGTTTCTCATTTTCACATTTGGTCAGAAGCCGCTTCTTGAGTCACAAACTTCCAGTTCATGGTGCTGATTATACTATAGGTGGCACTCTTCCCTCTCAGTCACCTCTGAACCAATGCCCCAGCATAATGCTAGGGAGTACAGTACTACTGGACCCATCATCATTTACATGTGACATAAACCAAGACCCTAACTTCTTCTGGCCATTTAAGATCCCAGGATATTTTAATTAACCCCAATGTCCTGGCCAAATTCCAGTTTAGATCATTGCATTCAGTCTGCTTAACATTTTCCCTGTCCTTTCACTCCCCCTCCTAAAGATTTATGTAGTCGTGTTGGCGTAGAATGGCATTTGATCTAACGGAGATATTTCAAAGAGAAAGTTCCGTGTGCATGTGAGGAGTGTGGATCAGAGGTTTATTGCATTAGCCCTCCTCCGCTGCAGATTTGGAAAGGAACAATTTGATGATCTCATCACACTTTCTATTTGTGTCCATCAAAGATTGCCAACTCATTGAACGCAACTGACCATCTTTTTTTCAAGAAAAGACCTGGAATGGAATTGATGCAATTTGTTGATCAAACAAAATGCGAGCGTATATACAAGCAATAAAGCAGAGGGAATTCACTGTTGATCTTTCAGCTAAGGCATATGAGGAAGCGTTCCATTCAAAATTATGGAAATAAAAGCAGTGGAAAATTAATCCAACTTCATCCATTCTATATTTATGCACCATTCCCAGCGCTTGAATGAATAGGTTAGCTCTTCCATGAAGGACCCATGCCAGGGCGGTTATTATACAATGCACATGTGCCTTTTTCAGTGAGTGGCTCTAAAACAGCATCAGCAGGTCCTCATCAAGCAGAAGCTGCAGCAACAGAGAACTGAGGATCACTTTTTAAAGTTCTCTTAATTAAGGCTAGATTTACTCCAGTGGATTTGCTTCAGATGTACACCAGTGTAACTCAGATCACACTGTCCCTTAAAGAGCAGCTAAGATAAACTACAGCACCAACACAGAGCTGCCCTCAGGACAATATAAATTAGTAGTTTCAGAGAACGTTGCTACTCATGCTTTGTCTATTTTATACTATTCGGGTCATCTTGTTATTAAAAACATAGTTAGAGTGTACAGTTGACGATCACACTGAGTTGTATTGACAGAGCTGTACGAGGAAACCTGCACAGCACCTGCCATCACCAGGCCAGGCTCAAGCCAGGGCTATTTGTAACTTAGTTTCATGACTAAGGATAAGAACTCAAAATCTGATGCTGCTCTGACAAACTGTTGGTTTTACGATGAACTGGACTATATTCTGAGCCAGGACAAGTGTGCATTTGGAACTTGAAAAAAAGTTGGCTGGCTCACTAAAAAAGCCATTTTCCCTCTCTTGGTATTGACACTTCCTCGTCAATTATTGGAGTGGACCACATCCACTGTGACTGAATTGGCCTCGTCAACACTGGTTCTCCACTTGTGAGGTAACTCCCTTCTCTTCATGTGCCAATGTATTTATGCCAGTATCTGTAATTTTCACTCCATGCATCTGAAGACGTGGGTTTTTTTACCCACGAATCTTATGCCCAAATAAATCTGTTAGTCTTTAAGGTGCCACCAGACTCCTCATTGTTTTTGTGGCTACAGACCAACACGGCTACCCCTCTGACATTTGGAACTTGGACATCTGAGGAGGTGGCCCCTGTGCTCCCTGGACAGCCAGCCCCAAGGGGGTAGAGGGTGGAAGGTTCTCATCCTCAGAGAAAACCTCCACCTTGAATCACAGGATCTCTTCCTTCCAGGCAGAGCACAGTGGGGTGGGAAGGCCCCACACAGAAGAGCCAAGGGAGGGCAGCCCATCTCAGCTGGGAGAGATGGGCACAGGGGCATTGGTATGATGAAGGGTCACCTAAAATCACAGTTGGCACAAACAGCCCATTGATGGATGCGTTGGGGAGGTGGGGGGACAGAGTTCTAGCTTGCCCACGTTGAAACAGGCCAGAGCTTCAGAACACCCTCACACCAGGCACCCTGCCAATGCATCCGATGGAGGTGTCCATGAATATGCCATAGTGGTCCACAAGGGCCTACATAATGATGGAGTAGAATCCCTTCCTGTTAATGTACTCGCTTGCTTCAAATGGCAGGTATATGTGTGCCATCAATCACACCTGCACAGCTCAGGAACCCCATCTGTTCAAACCCAGCAATTATTTCTGGCATAGTTCCAGATTTTATAACCCTGGGGGACAGAACAGCATTGCCTGGCTTGCCAGCCTCCATGACCACTGTGCCAACCCCAGATTTGCAAGCACAGAACAGACCTATAATAACCTGAGTCTGCCAGTTTCCACAGGTGCTAGTAACACGCTTCAGCCGTTATTGGCTCTCATCCGGACGCTCTACCGGAAGGGCCAGGACAAGCTCCTCACACAACTCTGGAAGTAGTCCTTCCTCACACAAAAGTTCTGCCCCTACTGCTGGTTAACCCATGTTCCATCATAATGTCGTCCCTGACCAGAAGCAGCCTGGGGAGGGACGGGCTCTGCCATGAACAAACCGGCAGCAGCTCAGTCCGTGACCCCATTCTGTAGCTGGGCTTCTGTTTGTAACTGCAAGCCATTGCCTCCATCTTCTCCACACCAAAAGCAGCCTCTGGAATACCCATCACCATCATTTGGCGGCAGCCTCTGGACAGGCACTCTAAAGAAACAATGACTTCATAAAACCCAGCAGCTGTCAGTCCCAGTTATTAGGGAGAGCAGGTCCTATACTTTTGGCAGGTAACAGCACACCGCTGCATCAATTTGGGGATGTGGCCACACCTATACCATATCCTTCCACAATCCCCAGAGCGGACAGACAAGTTGCCTCAACACCCTGCGAATGCAAGCACAGAGCGACTCAGTGACTTGGGCACTGTGAATCCTGGGAGACGTGACCAGAGAGCTGTATTGCTTCTCATGGCCAGGTACAGTGCCAGCATGGATGCAGGGCCTGACAGCAGCATGCAGATATAGACAACGGTCTATATGCCTACCCTGTAGCGGTTTAGGCTACCACGTTGACAGACCCACAGTCACTTAACCTAGGTTAGCATGTAGTGACGACATACCTCTATATTATTAAATACCGTCCCTGCTCAGAATCAACAGCTTGATTTACCACGTACCAAGTGTCAAAGCCTGTGGTTTCACATCTTGACCCACTGGTTTTTTTTAAAGCATTTGTTTCATATGGTTTGCTGTTTTTAACCCCTTGTGCCAGTTGTTCAACCAGAAATTTGTTAATTAATGAGTTCAGGGACCCTTTGAGGAAAGAGAGCCGTTTATAAAAAGCATTCCAACCACAGATTGCTTTTGAGTCAATTACTCAGCCTTTACTGCTTTTTCACGAGTATCCAAAAATGGATTATTTTTGGAAGAATGATCTTGACATGCAGAATCTCCCTGCCTTCTGCGATTCTTTCCCATCTATCCTCCGGTGAATTCCTTTTATCGAGCTCTGGCTTTTTTTTCTTGACTGCCTGAACCAATCCCCTAGGATGCTCAGTTGCACAGGGAACTAGGAAAGTTTCCGGTCTTGTCTTCTAAACTCTTCAAACTGCTCTAGGAGACAGCTGCAGCCCACCGCAGTCACAAGTCAGAACAAATACTCATCTGGGCGTAATGTGACTTTTTATTTTCCCCAGGAGAACACGCAGAAGTTCTGCAGCTGTGCCATAATATGTGCAATACCTTCAAGAGCACATTTACAGTTTGTCATAGCTTGAGTGAACTGATGCTTTTAATAACAACAGACCAAATTCTCACATTGAGCAGTACACTGAAGGTGGCAGAACCTGGCTCTTAGCAATTAGTGAATGGTCATTGTATTTGTGGCTCCTATTTCCATCTGCTGCATTCTTGTATGACAGAAAGGAAGAGAGAGAACTTCCACCCAATGCATCCAGCATCTGATTTCTTCTAACTGTCTGTGTACCTTACTTAAACATGGGGCTCAATTCACTAGCCCAACCCAGGGACAGAGCCACAGGTGATAAAACGTTCACCCAGGGCTTGACGGGTTGCAACGGCGGAGTGCAAAGATGTATTGGTCTGGTGGCAACCTAAATCAGTGTATCCCCTAAAGGGGCAGCTACAGAACTCCACTTGAAAGGTATGGCTACCCTCCCCAGAGGTGAAGTCTTTCTGGGCTCTAATTGTTACAGGAGTGCTCTCTAAAAGAGATGTCCATATATACATAAATAGTTACTTGACAAGGTGCCAACTGAATGTGCAGCATCGTTCCTGGATTTTGCAGGGCCAATAAAGCTATTACTGGTTGGGCATGGCAAATATCCTCTTGTGCACAGCTCTTAAAAACTCATCTTTTTACCTTTCTTTCTTGTTATTAATAGGTTCATTACTGCTTGAGCTGGTAAGGACTGTAACTCTATGGAGAGAGCCTGCTAAGCAGCTGGGCAGTAGAGTGACAATAAGCCAGTGGAGTGGACAGAACTCCACCGAGGGTTTCCCATGGGTGGTGGGTGCAAAAAAGGGAATACTGAAGCAAAGACAAAGCAGTGGGAGAATAGAAGCATCCTTAGAGCACACAGCTCTCACACTGGAAGGAAATAATAGGCACTGCCTCCTGGAATTCCTATTGGGGTTGTATAACTGTGCACCACCCAAAATGGGGTCATGTCTCAAGAGTATAGGAGAGACGTGAATAGGAAACACTTCTCTTCCATGTTCAGATCAGAGCTGTTTAAAACAAAGTTCTCCCTGTCAGCAAAAACAAGAGAAAAAAAGTACACATTTGTGGTTTTATAAAAAGAAAATTTCCTTTTCACCTCAGATATTTTGCAAAAATAAGATACATTTTATATGCAGCAAGCAATCATTTTGCTCTGAAAATAGTGATAGTTCCCTTTGAAAATGGCAAGTTTTCATCTGTCACACATATAGAAAAGGTCATGAGTTTTCTTATGGGGTAGGACTGTCATTCTCGATATAAAGAACACTGCTTTCTGACAGAACCGTCAACCTTTGCCCTAGCTCATAGGTGAACCTTATATTTCTGCAGGTATTTCCAGATCCAAATGCTGATAAAACAGTCATTCTTTGTTTCCCACAGGTTTAGCTCAGGTATGTAATCCCTCTTCCATCCTGGCTGCTATACAAAACAGTATCTAAACTCATTTACAGATTCTGACCAAGATAAAAATTTGGGTGACATTCCATATCATTCTGGCTTTAAAAAAAAAAAAAAAAAGCTAGAAGCAAAAGAAGTTTGGCCAACCCTTTTGCATCACAGTGGCTCTTCCGCAGTGACTTCTTGCAATAAAACCTGCACTTTAACAAGACCGAAAGCAGGTCACCTGTAAAATGGCTCAACTACAAAACAAATTCTTTCAGCAGAAAAGCTCCCCTTCAACAAGTAGTTGAAAGACAAAATTGCTATGTGAGATCTCAGTTCTTCTCAAAGTAACCACCCTCACGCAATAAAGAGATGAAATGATACCTCTTGAATCTCTTCCATTTTCAGAAATGAATAACAGCATTTTCAGGGCAGTCTTGAATTGTTCAGCCTCGTGGGACACAGTGCTTGTCCTAAGAATTATTTTTTCCTGCCGAAAATCTTACAATGTGTTAGACTCATGAATGGTAGAGTAACCCTTAGGGAAGTAGATGGGAGAGAGATAAACCTGCTATTAGCCATAGGGATCCTGGCTCACTATATTCTTTTGTCTTTACCCATTGGAGACAAATGCGAGGCATAACTGAAAATGACACAACTATGCCTTCGAGTATTTGAGGAAACTCATACATCCAGAAGTAGGAAAAAATACAACACACGAGACACGTATGGGGTGACGGTACAGCTACTTGAGTGGCTAAACTGTTTCGGATATCACACCGAGGATACATGTGAGGAGAAATAATGTGACTTATATTAGGGCTTCTCTTTTCTTTTTTTATTTGCACCTTATACATCAATGACTTAAATAAAAGAATATGAGCAAACTGAGGTGGTTAACTCATTATGGAAAATATAAGCACGTAATAAACAGAAGGAGGAAAATTGGTGTTGGTTATTCCATTGTGGCATCCTGGAGTTACTCCACTTCAGATAATAATAATACTACATTTAAAAGCAGAGTGCAATTAATTTATCTTCATCTCAATTCAATGATCAATGGATGCCTGTTAATGCCTAGGATTAGTTCTTCAGTGAACTAGTGGGCCTTGCAAAGCAGAATCAGAATGTTAATGAAGATCTCAGCAACACTAACGGGCTGAGGGGAACTTTTGATGGTGTCTTTAATTAACGAGCCACCCCTGAGGAGGATACAGTTGGAAGTTTCACAAAATACAGCTACCAAGGCAATTCTTGGGAGACTGTTTTTCAAGGAAGGAGAGACAAATCTCTGCATTGTTTAAGGGTGCATAGTGCCTTCCCTTCACTGTGTTGATCAGAGATGATAAAAAAAGCTAAATGAAGTTTTCATTAAAATTACCATCCTTTTTTGTTCAAAACTTTTACCTACTGATTGTCAAAAATTCATTTTAGTACCTGATCTAAAGAGGAGACAAGAATTTCACAAAACAATTGAGCTTTTATTCCTCCCATGAAAATTATTCACACCCCCACCGCCCCCTCCCTAACGAGCTCTAGAATTGAAAACACTATCAAAAGTCAGTCAACACAGTCTCTCTCCCGCCTCTTGGTTGCGCTTGAGCTAAAGGATTGCTAAGTAGGCGGCCATGCTAGCTAAGTAAAGACAGAGTCTATGGTACCACCCAGCCTGGGCCTGGTGATATTTTGAGATACCCCTTGAGATCTGGGAGACAAGTCTTCATAGCCTGAAGAAGATTTTTCATTCTTATTCCCAAAATGCCGCATTCAGGAGAAATCTGAGATATCCCACCTCTTCAAGCTGCAGCCAAGATGAGATACCTTCTGCTTGTTGCAGAAGAAGAGAATGATAACAGAGATGCCAGGCTTCTAGGAGAGAAACTCCACAACCCAAAACTTCCTTTATTAAAGGCTGCTTGACCACAAACACTTTCTACTGCTCCGAAACATGTTTTTTTTAATTTAACTCCACTCACTGTTTAACCTACCCTTTTGGAAAGTTGACTTACTAACCAACTAGCTAACCTCCTTAAACCATCCAATTCACCAATCCCATAACCTTCCCACATGGAGTCAGCTCCCATCTAATACAGCCAAGGTCAGCATGTAACAGAAAAGCCAAAGGACATAAACGGTGAGGTTAAAACTTGATTCTATTGAAGTCAGATGCAAAATTTCCAGTGACTTCAGTGGGACCTGATTTTGGTCCTTGAAGAGTGGGAATTCTCGCTCTTTTACCCTCAAGGAAAGCAGTCACACAGGAAAAAAATCACACAAAGGCTAACAAATAAGAAATTAAAACTTTGATTGTCACTCAGACTGAAGCATTACCCACCAAGGACAACCTAACAATAAAGTGAGTTAGGGCAAGCTCTCACTTGCCGTCACAGTTAAAATCATACAAAAGCAAATAGACAAAGAAACTTTGCTGCAGCTATTAGAATGCTCTCAATGAAAACAGCAAAAAATTACAGCAACAATAATGGAGATGGGCCATATACTCAGACTTGTATGAAAATGCTCCAAGGATGTGACCATTGTTGGGGGAATGATAGGAATTAGCCTAGATAATAGACATGAATATGTTGAGTACCTGAATACGCTAGGATCCATTCTAGTACACTATGTTTTATCTCCTTGATCATGGGACCTGAATTCTTTGCGACAATTTATTGCCATTGCTGGAACACACAGTGATTTTCTTAACTGTCAGATTGCATCTTTGCACGTACAGATGTTTTTAAAGGTTTTTGTATTATGTAACTTCATCCAAACAGTTTCATAGCTTTCAAATCTTTGTACTTAATGGTATTTTAGACAACTTTGGTAGGAAATATTATAAGGCATCTACATTCAAATTAACCCTTTTGAACACACAATCTCAGTGTTATAGAATTCTCGCCATTCGTGATGTAACATATGAGTTCCCTACTCAATTACTAGTTAAAATTTAGACCGGAATGGAATTACACCCATTGCAGTTACTGTAATTTCCCATTTATGTCGGATTTTAATCTGACCCCAGTGGAGTCTTAAAGATGACGAGTCAAACAGCTAAATGCATCATAAACCAAACTGCTCCCTTTTATAGTTAACCGAATAATCTCCCTCCCTCCCCGCCCAACTAAAGAACAAATTATCAATAATAGGCAGATGGTCATTAACACAATCCATAAAAATAGAAGACATTGCGGTACTTTATATCTATCAACATTGATTAGTACCATAATGTTTAATTAGCCTCCATATAAAGAACAGTAAGTAGCAAAGTAGGGCTATGACAAAGAAATAGTTTTAAAAATATACTGGGTGTTTTCAAAGGAAAATCATTTCCAGATCACAGACTATTCAGCAAAGAGTCCTTACCAAGGAGGTACTAATTTGAACATGCACATTCTGATCAAAACAAGGGAAATTACAAGTTTTCATAAGAGCAATTTTAGCTGAAGAATTAGAATCTGAGCAGAAATAATCTTGCATGAGCTGAGCCAATTCTAACTTCCTAACATAAAAGCAAGTGGATTAAGGGAAACAAGAGTTTTCTGCCTGCAGAGGGAAAAAGTTTGAATTTCAGAGCTTTGTTAGCTTTGAAAAACTTGCCTTGGATTACGGCTGACAGGCCTCTGCTAGCCATCATTAAACCCACTATATATAGAGAGCGAGAGAGAGGGAGAGAGAGAGAGAGAGAGTCACACACAAAGAATAAACACTTGCATCTTTCAGATCTACTGACAATAGAAATGAAGAAAAATACCCTCTATTTAGGCTTAAGAATGTCACATTTTGCAGTCTGGTTTAACAGCAGCTAATCATTAAATACAGGTGGCTTGTTTTTCACATTAAACCCACCACCTGCTTTTAATGATTATGTAAATATTGGAGGATGGGCGCTAAAATGGGCAGCATGCATTAAAATATGTCCTGAACATTCGGTGAAACTGTTTCATTGTTTCAACTGGTTTTGAACAGAGCTTACAGTGGTTCCACAGAGTTCATCCAAGGTACAATTATTAATACCTACTGACGATTTTTTCTATTCAGTGACATAGTACAAGTGCCCAGTGGATAGGAAATATGTGGTTGCTGTGCAGGGGGAAAAAAATGATACAAATAAGTATTTTCAGCTAATAGCTGTCAAGTGTATTTTCATCTCAGGTTGTGAGGCTTTACATTCACAACTCACTATGTAGAATTGTTAGCATTTTCATCTATATACAATACAATAATCAATAAATACTTTTGCCTATCATTTGAGGATCTCAAAGCTCATAACAAATACTCAGCAAGCCTCACAATGCCCCGGGCAGGTAAATAAGCATTACTGTCTCCATTTCACAGATAGGGAAAATGAGGCACCAAATGGCGATGTCCAAAAGCTTCAATTTGGGTATTTAAAATTCAGCTCATTATTTAAGCAACTAAATAAAAGCTACAGGATCTTCAATGGTGCATAACACCCACAAAAGGAGCTCTGGAAATCAGGCCAAATTCCAGTATTTAAGTGCCTAAATGTGGATTCAGTTGCCTAAATTCCATTACCCGCATTTGAAAATGTTGGCCAACGATCACATAACAAGACAGTGGCAAAACTAGAAAAGAGAGTCAGGATACCTGAGCCCATCAACCTCCATTCATCCATCTATTGTCTTTTCTCATTCTTTTTCTCCTAAATGATGATGTTGTCTTTTTGATTTTAACATTTGAGCTGGGTAAATGGTACTTCCATGCAATCTAAATCTAGCTGTGTGAACACTGGCACACACAGACAGGGGATTGTAATGAATGGCGGGGGGGGCTTTCCTGCAAAATAGGAAGATTCCCTGGAAAACTCCTGTCACCACCCTTTTCAGCTTATCTGCTAACTACATGGTCCCCAAGCAGCTAGCAGATCCAATGTTCTACCACAGGCTTTGGGATACACTTTCACTCGTACAATCACAATGCCAATCATGGTTACTTGTGGTGTGTGCACCTTGCAGCCACAGTTGTGCAAGATGTTTTCCGCTTTAATGGAAAGATGAAATATAATCGCAGCAATTCAGTTTCCTGACTTTTAGCTGAGAGAGAGAGAGATTCTGCTATGAAACCATCGTTTTTAGTGAAAACAACCCCTGGCGAAGTAACTCCCTTCTCTCCATGTGTCAGTATATAATGCCTGCATCTGTAACTTTCACTCCATGCATCTGAAGAAGTGAGGTTTTTACCCACGAAAGCTTATGCGCAAATAAATCTGTTAGTCTTTAAGGTGCCACCAGACTCCTTGTTGTTTCTGTAGATACAGACTAACACAGCTACCCCCTGATACTTAACCCCTGGTGTGTTATAGGATACAGCCCTGATCTAAAGCCCATTGAAGTCAATAGAAAAACTCCCTTTGACTCCAACTGGCTTTGAATCAGGCTCCGTGAGCTAGATTGTAACCTCAGTCTGCTCAGAGCAAGGGCCAGTTATATCTCAGGGTCACAATCCCTCCCGCTTCCCCCTTTGCTCTTGTGACAGAAAAAATTACTTCATCCCTTTTCATGGGGTAGATCAGTCTCCACTTGGTGCCCAGCCAGCTACAAAGTGTGATATCCTGGCCCTATGGAAGCCAATGGTCGTTAACCCAAGGTACCTCAACTATACACATTAGCACCATTGAATTCAGCCACCACTGTGGGGAGAGGAACATTTGGCCGTTTCACCAGAGCAAATCTACAAGGCCAGTGCTGTGAGATTTTTAACATCCCATCAGAGCAGACGGGATGTTGGTTTTTCAAGCTTTCACCTGAGGGACTCTCACATTGTAAACTACTGTGCACAGCACTTGGTGCAACTGGTGTGGAAGGAAGAAAGAAAGAATCAACAGTACTGGGATTTGAAACTGTGTTCCCAGGGAGCAGAAACCTGAAGCTTAGATCATGAAGCCGTCCCTTCCCAACAAGAGGCAGGCTCTGAATCAGAGAAAATATAGCAGCAACATCTCCTCTCATCATGTTCTATCTTCACATTCCTAATGCATCACCTTCCTCTTCGCTGTTCCTGTTCTTTTAACGATTCTCTCTGTCTCTCTTGCCCTCGCTCACTCACACACACCTCCCTGGAGCCAAGAACAGGCACTAACAATTGATGGCACAGGCTTACAAACAGGCAAGCAAAACGGTGATAGTGGTACTAGGTAGGACATGGCGGGAAGGGGAATATGGTATCAGTATCAAGAAAACCACGTTCCTTTGACAGTAGAGTGCCACAGACCCAAATCATTGTTGCACCCACCATTATGTACATGAAGCCCATGAGTATAGAGAGTGAGGCAATTTGTATTAATGGCTCTAGACATGAGGTGACTCCTTCCCTTCCCCTATTTGAGCAAGAGAGTTAATGGCCCAAAAGAGAATGAGGAGACGGCAGGATATGCACCAGATGGGACAGTGTCAGACTTGGTTAGTGAAAAGTCAGAACTAGTGATGCTTCCTAGAAAAGTGACCTAAAAGAAAAGCATTGGGCATAAGGGTCCTAAAGAAAGCATTCAAAGCTAAAGCAAAGGGTCCTAGCAGTGCTGTCACCCAGCACTACGTATCAGGGGCATGGCAAGGGCCCGGGAGGAGCCGAGGATCACCAACAGCACCGTCAAGTAGTCTGACAAGAAAACCAATACCATCAGTGTGGGATTTTTCTTTTTAGATTCAAACAGCAGCGATGCAATCTGCTGTTTGTGTAGAAAACGTGTCAGGGGAGGAAAGGCGAGTGCTCACATGGGAGCATCTGCTCTAAGAATCCATTTCACCATTAACTGTACAATTGAATAAGATTAACAGCTGTGCAGGAGAGAGCAGATGCAGTCACAAACCACAAGTGCAGAGGGGACAGGCACAAGGAGAGAGGGGTGAGGTGGAAATGCATTGTTTGTCAGGAAGAGGGCCCATGTTTGCAGATGCCTCATGGAGTTGCATAACCTTTACCTACTAAATATACCACCATCTGTTAGCATGGAAAACAGCACAAAGGTATGTGCGTCAGATGGTACAACCTACTGTCAGCGAAACATTGGAAAGGAAAATAAATAGGGTTGGAATTAGCCTACAGTCTGCAGATTAAACGTGGCATTTCTATCAGATGCAGACAGCCCTTCTTTGCAATGGTGAAGGTGGTTTTGAGGAACTGAGGTACACCCTAACAGAGCCTCCCTTTCCCCTGCCCAAGAAGAGCAAGCAGTGAGGACAGGCTCAATGGTACAAGAGGCAGAATAAGACTAGTCTTGGAAGGATTCAATTTTTATTGGTAAATGTCGGTAAACATCAATTTCATCGTATGCACGCACACCGATGGAAAAAAGATTTCCACTGACAATAATCAAAATGTGCAGATAGGTAAATGCTGCTTGAGAAAGTATTCGAGTTTTATTTAAGGAGATTTAGATTGTATATTTTGACATGCGATGTTGACAATGTGTGTTTAAATAGTTATAAAGCACTTTCTGAAACCAACATCTACTGTTTTTAATAACTATTGTCTGACCTGCCCTGTTGTCTGGTCCCCCCATAATTTTGCATATTTGCAAACATTTAAATGGATAAAAAATATTAAAATGCTTAAAAATAAACATTGATATTATCCATTGAAATTATAATAGAAAAAAATCAAATTCTGCCGAACCCAAATAAGAACCAACTGACCACGTATTGATATAGCTCACTGAGGAAAGAGCTGTTATTCTGCAAGGAGCCGTTTCATCAGCGGCAGCCCTCTGCTGCCAATGCTACATGTACGCACTCACAGTTCTCATAGTAAATTCTCTCTCCACCTCTCACATTCCTTGTCTCTCTCACACCTGCTCTGTTACTATATAAACAAAGGTGACTTACAAGTCGGATGAGTCTTGTGCATCATAGAAAGTCTCTCTCCATACTCTTGGACTTTGGACCTTGTTCTGATATGGCTTCCTGGGAACTACTCTTGATTTACCCCAGAGCAAGAGCAGAATCAGACCTCCACTATGGTTTTCCCTTGTTCACTGTTGACCCAATTGGCCTCAAGCCCCATCATTTGTAAACCCACCCAGAGATGTCTATGGGGGATGTGATATGAATTTACAGATACTTAAGAGAAATTCCACCCTGGGCCGTTCAAAGACGTTTCAAAGCTCTGGGCCAGAACCTCAGCTGGCATAAATTGGTGTAGGTCCACTGAAGTCAGTGGAGTTATGCTGATTTACATTAGCTAAGGACCTAATCCTTCCTTGAACTTAACTGAAAGAACCACTGAGTACGTCCACCTAATGCCCTGGCCAATCCTTTGATAACTGGAGACAGTGAAGAATGGCAAGCAGTCTGCTCAACCTTTTGATATAATATTTTAAAGTAAAAAGTTCTGCAACAAAATAATTGACATGACTGTAACACTTTGATGGAGGCAAATTCTTGGAAGTGGCCTCTTTGCCATTTGGGGTATGCGGATACTGCTTATCTATTTCAATTTCTTACTACAGCCACTTATATTTTTTATATGACCCAATATTTAAGACTTCTCCTTTTGTATTGTCCTATACTGTTTCCCCTTCAGTGCATCCTTTGTGCATCCTGAAAAAGTCATCCCTGTGGGGACTAGGGCAAAGAGAGCAAAAAATATTTTCGTAAAGCAGAGTATATTACCTTGAGTGACGATCTCTTGCATGGCTCCATGGTTTGTCAGACCCACAGATTGTGCTTTCATTTTTCACATTAATATGCTGTATGTTTTCCAATTAGTCATGGCAAATTAACTGTCCTTGCCTCATCATAGGCAAGGACAGTTCAGTTGGCCTCAGTGGAGCATTTCATCTTGTAAATGCTTAATTAAGATCAAAAGATATTAAAATGTAATTTTTGAAGGAGTGCATTATTAGCAGTATCCTTTTTGACACTGAGTCCTGGTCTTACAGACAGGTGCTCACTTCAGTGGCACCTAGAGGACTTCACCTCCTTAGAGCAATGGATAAACAGGAGATCATTTTAACTAATTAATTTTCTTAAATGGTGAGAACACGCCAGAAAAATATTATTGTGAGTGACATCAACAAACCCTCTATTAAATGAGAGATTTCTGAATAAGATGGGGAAGGATATATAGGGTATGTCATGTGGTAGGGTTCTTTTTCCTGATTGGATAGTCACAGGTTTCTGATGGAAATAATCAGCCCAGACTCCCCGGTCATATAATCCAGTTAACTATGCTAGCTAAGGATCTGGTCTTCATCAATTTCAGGCAGATTAGCTGTGTGATCATAGTTACCAGCTGACCTTATATCCCTATCAGAGAACTTAACCTAATGAGCATAACAAAAGAAGAGAAGAGAAGGGTTTCTGCCCAAACCATAAAGCATAGCTGATATTTGTAGTAAGCGCTACCCACATGGGTGGTCCCAGTGACATCTATATACTGCACTCAATAGTAAATGTATGCACAACATCAGGCTCAAAATCCATACCTTTTTAAGACACTACTTCCTTGCTTCTGTGTACATTAATATAGTCAATAAAGTAACACTGGCTCATACCCTGTTTGTGCAACTGGCACTCAATCCATGACACCTGCCAAACATGTGTTTGATTCCTTCTTAAAAAGAAAGAAAAATTCACAAAGGCTGAAGTGCAGCTTCTTTTATAATTGACGTGTCTATCCCTGGATGTTTGCAATCTGTGTGTACAGAGACACACAGCAAAGTTTCAGAGGAAATGCGTATCCCTCCAGATAGATGCTCACTGTATCTAGATGCCCACTGTTGGGACAGATAGTTTGATATCTGCTGAACAGTAATTTGAGGAGGAATTGAAAGAGATGTTAGAAGAGAACACTTTCTCCATGGAGAAAGGTGAATTCAGAAGGTTCTTCTCTGGTTCTTGAAATTTTATTTATTGTTATTATTTTAATTTGTCTTTGTGAGAGAAGAATCACGTTGGGGGTCACTGGACAGAAAACCCACTAAACTCTTTAAACTCTATATTAAAGATATTTCTGAGAGGCGCTCCAGTGAGGGGACTATTTGAGTGCACATTTAGTGTGTGCTGAGTCCACAGAGTATATGATTCTGTGACCACTCCTCGCAAAGAGGCTTAAACTGTAGAGGATCATGCTATCAATTCTGGAGATCCCAGATTCAAACTCAGGTGACAACTCATTATACCCACATGGACAGCCCATTGATTGCACTAGGCTTTGGATCTAACCCATTATCCTTGGCCTCTGGTGCCACATTTAATAGTTTATTTGTGATATGAACACCTATCAATTTAGGGAGCTCAGTCCCAATCCCTCTATTCTGGATAGGGGTCCTCCAACATAGATCAGTTGCAGGACTGAGGCATAAAGTAATACCTCCAACTTCTTTAAGATACCAAAAAGCTATCAGATAGGAATGTCTTTCAGTCACCGACAGTATCTGCTGGGTTCAACTCATGGCCCATAAGTGTATTCTATTAAATATCAAGCTCACGATTTAATTCATTTGACTACAAAATAAACTTCCATTAAAAGAATCAAGTAATATTGAACTTGATGGGGTTATCATCTGAGCCAAAATTAAATTTTTCCATATATCTGAGTAAAATAAATTCAAATACTGCTTTCATTTTAGCATGCAATTAGCAGCAATGTGTTTCAATTACCCAAGTGACAATTTCAATCTTAGCACTTAACACAAAAAATGACATTTTTAGACAATAGAATTGAGTAAAATGCTATAAGCATTTTACAGTATACTAATTGCATATCTTTTGGTGATAAATCAATTACAGGAGTGACAAATGTTGTACTTAAATATTATTTGAGGCAAAATGTTTCACGCCTTCTGCATGTCCCAGCTTCAAACGAATGGAAGTCAGTAAAACATCTGCCTCATTTAATTCTGTGCTTGCCTGTATAGCCATGCCCAGCATTTTGTTTGCAGCAGAAGTTATTCAAGTACATAATAAGTAGAGTTCCAAGGCCTTGAACCATTCTTTTCAGTTGATACATAAGGAAATTGTTTTCCTGTGATAGCTTACTTTAGATTTTCCTTAGTAATGACGCAATATCCCTAAAGACTTGAAAAACACTTTTAGCATATTTGTATTCTTTTTGCCATGCAGGGCGTCCACACAGATCTTTAAATGAAATACAAATCACAATAGATAAGTCAGCCTACTATAGAGTGAATCTGGTGGAATCAGAAGTACCTATTGTCCTTTCAAGCCCTGGAAAGGGTTACTCAGGCCATGTCTACGCTACTGGCTAAATCGTACTGGCACGATTGATGAAATGGTGTCAATTTAGTGGGTTTGGTGAAGACACTCTAAGTCGATGGGAGAGTGTGCTCCTGTCAACATCTGTACTCCACCTCCCCGAGAGGCGGAAGCTATGTCGATGGAAGACCATCTCCTGTTGACATAGCACAGTGTAGACACCACTGTAAGTTGACCTAAGTTACGTTGACTTCAGTTATGTAATTTACGTAACTGAAGTAGCGTAACTTAGATCGACTTACAGCGTTAGTGTAGAGCAGCCCTCAATGAAACAGACTTTCATGAGTTGAAGTCACATTTCCACCACTGGGAATGGAGGTGGGGAGAGGAAAATGAGGACAGGACTAGCACTGGCCAGCCTGGGATGATCCACAATTTACTACTGAAGTCACAACTCTACTACCACTCAAGAAGCAAAGAGGGGAAGGAAGGAGGATGACTCAAGAGGAGTGTACTGAGCATGCTCATGAATTTGTCATGGGCACTGGCTAATCATTCCAATTATCTAGTAGTTGTTGCATTTCTAATATGCCAAAAGTGTACATCACACTGGCAGGTGAAACCCTGTGATATGTGCTCATATTTCTGTGCCCAAAATGCAGGATCTCAAGGCACACCAATCCATTTTATATACCCAGTAATTATTTTTTATTAGCAAGGTTGCAGATATTCTAGCACAGTAGATAAACACCTACAGGGCAATTAAAATGTATCCCATGTAACGTGGAGAGCTTTCCACCTCTCTTACAAAGATTAACAGATGCACTTCCAGGTCTCTTCACTTGACAAGAGTGTCTCATTTTTAGGGTGTGAAAATTAGAAGAGGGAAGTTGAGCACTCTCTTTATGTGCTAAGGACATACAAGATGACACTCTTGACAAGAAGAGAGATAAGAAAGCAGGCCCACTCCTATTTTCGGGCCTGATCCAAAACCTATGGAAGTCAATAAAAAGATTTCCATTTATTTGAATGGACTCTGGATACAGCCTTATACAGCTTTATTTTCCATTGGCAATTTTATATTTATAGTTAAGATTTTTAATTCTTTTAAAAAAAATGTGTTTGGATCAAAGCTGGCAAAAAGAAATCTTTCCCTGTATGTGTTAGAACAGGAAGGCTCTTAATGTTCTTTCTGGAAGAGGTGTCCTGGCTTCCAGTTCATGAGGAAAGCTAAGCCCAGCTCTTGGATAACACTGTGATTCGGGGGGGGTAAAACTAGTTTATAGGCAGACTGAGAACAAAAAATTGATTCTAATTTATCCCTGCTGTAACTCTACTAAAGTTGATGGACTATGTGTTTGGCCCTAGGAATGATTATTTCCTTTTCTGGGAGAGAAATTAGTTGGCACAGAGATATGAGCCTTTACTGTTCTGCATTTACAGGAGGTACCCACTTGAACAGAGATATATAAGCAAAGGGCAAGTTGTATTTAAAAATGTTAGCTGGCCATGGCCAACCCTAGAATAACCCTAAGACTATGTCTATAAAATGAGCTAGTGGTGTATTCCCAGCTCTCTTACTCATACTCACCCTAGCTCTCATTTGAGCAATCATGCCAAAAATAGTGGCTTAGCCATGCTAAAAATAGTAGCATGGGAAGCTTCAGCAGGGGCTAGTTGTCCCAAGTACAACCTTCCCTGAACTCCATGGGTATGTACTCAGGGTGGCTAGCCTCTGCTGCCGTGGCCACTGTCAGTGCTACCATGGCCGCGCTACTGTTTTAGCAAGTTAGTTGAGATTCAGACTAGCATGAATATATATACACAAACTGGGAATCACACTTCTAACTGGTAGCGAAGATGTAGCCTATGTTATCTCTAAAATCATAGAATCATAGAACTGGAAGGGACCTAGAGAGGGCATCTAGTCCAGTCTCCGGCACTCGTGGCAGGACTAAGTGTTATCTAGACCACTCCTGACAGGTGTTTGACTAACCTGCTCTTAAAAATCTCCAATGATGGAGATTCCACAACCTCCCTAGGCAATTTATTCCAGTGCTTAACCACCCTGACAGTTAGGAAGTTTCTCCTAACGTGCAATCTAAACCTCCCTTCCTGCAATTTAAGCCCATTGTTTCTTGTCCTATCTCAGAGGTTAAGAAGAACAATTCTTCTCCCTCCTCCTTGTAACAACCTTTTATGTACTTGAAAACTGTTTTCATGTCCCCTTCTCAGTCTTCTCTTTTCCAGACGAAACAAACTCTTTTTTTTTTTTTTCAATCTTCCCTCATAGGTCATGTTTTTTAGACCTTTAATCATTTCTGTCGCTCTTCTCTGGACTCTATCCAATTTGTCCACATCCTTCCTGAAATGTGGCGCCCAGAACTGGACACAATATTCCAGTTGAGGCCTTATCAGAGTGGATTAGAGTGGAAGAATTACTTCTCGTGTCTTGCTTACAACACTCCTGTTAATACATCCCAAAATGATGTTCACTTTTTTTGCAATAGAGTTACACTGTTGACTCATATTTAGCTTGTGGTCCACTATGACCCCCAGATCCCTTTCTGCAGTACTCCTTCCTAGGAAATCATTTCCCATTTTACATGTGTGCAACTGATTGTTCCTTCCTAAATGGAGTACTTTCAATCTTTCAATGTGTCCTTATTGAATTTCATCCTATTTTCTTCAGACCATTTCTCCAGTTTGTCCAGATCATTTTGAATTTTAATCCTATCCTCCAAAGCACTTGCAACCCCTCCCAGCTTGGTATCACCGGCAAACTTTATAAGTGTACTCTGTATGCCATTATCTAAATCATTGCTGAAGATATTGAACAGACCTGGATCCAAAACTGATTCCTGCAGGATCCCACTTGCTATGCCCTTCCAGCATGACTGTGAACCACTGATAACTACTCTCTGGGAATAGTTTTCCAACCAGTTTGGCACCCACCTTATAGTATTCCATCTAGGTTGCATTTCCCTAGTTTGTTTATGAGAAGGTCATGCGAAACAGTATCTAAAGCTTAACTAAAGTCAAGATATATCATGTCTACCACTTCCCCCCATCCACAAGGCTTGTTACCCTGTCAAAGAAAGCTATCAGGTTGGTTTGACATGATTTTTTTTTTGACAAATCCATGCCTTCTGTTACTTATCACCTTATTATCTTCTAGATGTTTCAAAATTGATTGCTTAATTATTTGCTCCATTATCTTTCCGGGTACAGAAGTTAAGCTGGCTGGTCTGTAATTCCCTGGGTTGTCCTTATTTCCCTTTTTATAGATAGGGACTATATTTGACCTTTTCCAGTCTTCTGGAATCTCTCCTGTCTTCCACGACTTCTCAAAGATAATTGCTAATGGCTCAGATATCTCCTCAGTCAGCTCCTTGAATATTCTAGGATGCATTTCATCAGGGCCTGGTGACTTGAAGACATCTAATTTGTCCAAGTAATTTCTAACTTGTTCTTTCCCTATTTTAGCCTCTTCTGATCCTACCTCATTTTCACTGGCATTCACTATGTTAGATGTCCAATTACCACCAACCTTCTTGGTGAAAACCAAAACAAAGAAGTCATTAAGCACCTCTGCCATTTCCACATTTTCTGTTATTATTTCCCCCCCTCATTGAGTAATGGGCCTACCCTGTCCTTGGTCTTCCTCTTGCTTCTAATGTATTTGTAGAATGTTTTATTCTAACCCTTTATGTCTCTAGCTAGTTTGATTTCATTTTGTGCCTTGGTCTTTCTAATTTTGTCCCTACATACTTGTGTTATTTGTTTATATTCATCCTTTGTAATTTGACCTAGTTTCCACTTTTTGTAAGACTTTTTTGAGTTGTAGATCATTGAAGACCTCCTAGTTAAGCCAGGGTGGTCGCTTGCCATACTTCCTATCTTTCCTATGCAGTGGGATAGTTTGCTCTGGTGCGCTTAATAATGTCTCTTTGAAAAACTGCCAATTGTCTTCTATTGTTTTTCCCCTTAGACTTGTTTCCCATGGGATTTTACCTACCAACTCCCTGTTAGTTAAATTGTGTTTAAAAACCATGTAATCTTCCCAGTCTAGATAAACATTCTGGGTCAATATTCAGTGTGCAGTTATCCTAAGAAAAAAGTATCTGTATAGAAATTGTTAGCATCACAATGGAAGGGTATTTGAAAGTGCACCTCTTGATTATAAAGAACTCTTTTACTCATATGGCTCTGCTAATAAGCTACATAGCTTAATCAGCAGACTGTGAAGCTGGATTTGTGAAATAGGATCAACAAGGCATACCTTTTCATGAATAAAATATTCAGGGAAGGATAGTAAACTTTGGGTGTTGAGCATTAAAGTATACAATGCAATCAGCAGAAAAGTGTGATGATAAAAGTATGTAACAAAATTAATAGTATGCCCTTTGATCAGCACATTATACATCACAATCATAAAATTAAGCAACTTGGTCACCAAGGTCACCTTGGTCACAGCATGAAGTGTAATCAAAAGGTACATATGTACCTAGGACTATATATGGACAGGAGAAAGTCTTGAATCCTCTTTTTCTTGTTGTTTTGATTTTTACACAAGTATTGACATGATGCAATTTGTCAAATAAAGTCTAAACTTGTGAACAGACTGGCTGGCAAAATCTGATGAAAGTGATCAAAACTGTGCACTATATGTAACCAAAACGAAGCAAACACGAAGGATCTTGAAAGGAAAGATGGTGATGTGGCTAAAGCAATTTGCTTCTGAAACCCAGACTTAAGTTCTGTTTCCTGCTTTCCCACTGACTTCTTGTATGACCTAGTGCTAGGACTTTTCTTTTTGGCACATGCTTTGGTGCTTTGCAGAATTGGGGCAATAACATTTACCAATATTTTTACTTTTTAATATGTATTACGATATATAAAGTAATACTGAAGCATCTATATAATAAGATTCCACTACTGGCACTGTGTATGTCACTCGGAAGCCTAAATGTAGAATCTCTGTAGAGCCAATGTGAAGCGATGGAGGTACCCACATGCTTCGCTGAGAGCCCTTTTTGTGTAAAATATCACCAGGTTCCATCATCACTGGGATTCACAGTCTGTTACTGTCCATTTTTTCAGTTACCAGCCATTTTCAATGCAAAATTTTCCCCTGATTCAAAATAGCCACCATCTCCTATTACTTTCCATGAGGCTGAAGCCAGCAAGATGGCCACCATTTCCCTACAGTCTACCTGCAAGTGGATAGAAGGCTGTCCTCAAAATTGGCTGCCACCTCTTACTGTTTTCAGTTAGATGGAAGCCAAGCCCACAGACAAAATGGCTGCCACTCGATAGCTCAGGGGGATGGGCAGGACACTGGGACTGTAAGGAGCAGCAGAGACCCTGTGAAAGGTGAATGGGGAGAATGAGGAGAACAGGGTACTGGGGATCAGGAGGCAGATTTAGGGGCTACTTGGGAATGGGGTACAGAAGAGAGCCCGAGGGAGGTGAAGAGGATAGTGATGGGGGTGGGAGATGGAGATGGAGAGGTTCATATAGCAGCTACCCGAGCCTGGGGTGTCCCCTCCGAGCAGCCAGGGGAAGGCAAAGTTGCCAACTCTTGTGAACTGACAGCAAGTCACAGGATTTTTGTGCCTGCAGGAGGAGTTGTCACAATGACGTGAGAAGCAACTCTAATCCCACAATTTTCAGGGCGGGGCACAAGGACAGAGCTTTTGTGCAAGGATTGAGACTGAGAACACAGACCTGCCCTGCCACTGAGCCCTGCCTTCATGGCCCTAGAGCAGAAGGAGGGGGGAAGTGGTCCTTCTGGGACCCAGAGAGAGAAGATGCCCCCATGCAGCTGTAGGCTGGGTAATTTAACAAACAACTGGGAGGGAGGTGGGTGTGTTTGTGTTAGGTGGTAGGAGCCAGTGTTATCACATGTGCGCATGTTGCAATTTAACAATGTGCATGTTTTGCATTTGTATTCTTTCCGTGTTTGTTGCCCAATATTTTCTTTCAGGAATCACAGTTGCTTCACAGGACTTTATGAATTACATCCATGGAATAGCATGGATTTTCAGAGTACTAGAGAGAGAGAGTTATAGCATATTGAAAGTAGACCTCTTGGAAAAGGAAATAGGATTTTACAACCACCTAGTAACGGTCTTATCTTTACAAATGTGCATGTAAATTTTTAGGGGGGCATGTTAACATTGGCATACAGATATAACTAACATAGCGTGATAGTAAGTGAAAAAGAAATATATGACATGAACGAATTGGCTATACTCTTTATGGGCAGCCGGTTGCTTTACAATACGCCAGGGACTGGATAAGTGGTTGGATGGCCTAGGATCCGGTGGAGCACAAAGACAATTAACAGGCACATGTATGTATGTACACCTCAGCTGTACCAAGCACAGCTCATGATTTGGATCCAGAAGTTTAAAACCCTTAATCTAACTCTTACCAAAGTGCCCTAGGGTAAGGGGCCAAAACAAAACAGAAAAAAACCTTGGGCTGAGATAGGGGATGCAAAAGGCCAATTTCGTTTTGGAGAAGCTGGGGGTGTTGAAAATAAACATCCCATGGACATAAATGGTTTCAGTATTTTCATACACGCTACACATTGGCACCGCTTAACCTTCACTATTCCCTGCTATTGTTACAATGACCTCTATGGACACATTTGCAGAGAAGTAGATAATATAGGCATTTTTGCAAAGACGAAAACTTTTTACCAGCTACACGGCCCTGCTGAACCTTTAATCCTTCTGTATTGTGCTCATTGTCCATAAATCACAATCACCTCTTAGTCATCTTAGGGGAAGAATGTTTTTCTGCAGTCTTTTCACTACACTGATTCATTTCTTTGTTTACTTCATTTTGATGCAGGTTTCATCCTTCCAGACTGAGTTCATTCAAGTCATGTCACTTTGTGAGAGAATCTGACTATATTTCAAAGACGTCAATATTTCTGAGATTGACACTGAATCAGTATTTTTTCAGTCCTGTAACATCATTTCAAAAGTCATATTTTCAGGAACAATCAGAGACTGAATGCAACCGGCATGTAGCAGCTCTTTGAACTTTTCTAGGAGGCGGCCATTTTGTTCTTCGGACTCTCAGGTCTGGTGTACACTTAAAACTTAGGATGAAATAGGTATTGTGCTCAAGGGTATGAAAAATACACACTCCTGAGAGCTGCAGTTATGCTGACCTAACCTTAGGCACTGACTTTTGTTTTTCCCTGGGGATGCCCCACCCCCACTCCGCCCTTTCCTCTGAGGCCCTGCCCTAACCCTACCTTTTCCTGGCCCCACTCTACCCCCTCCACCCGAGGCCCATACCCACCCACTGCTCACTGCTCTCCGCCCTCTCCCAGCCCCGAAACAGCTGATCAGCGGCCGCGCAAAACAGCTGATTGGCAGCCCCGCCAAACTTCTGTGGCTGAGCATGGGTGCCCCCGCCCTGGAGCATCCACAGTGTCAGCACCTATGGACCTAAACCATGATATAGATACAGCAACGTAGACAGAAGAATGTTTTCATCAACCTAGCTACTGTCTCTTGGGGAGGTGGTGTTGCTACAGCGATGGGAAAACCCCTTCTATCACTGTAGTCTCCGTCTGCACTATGTGGTTACAGTGGGATAGCTGTGCCACTGTAGTGTCCATACTGTGGACATGGCTGAACCTTAATTGAAAAATGGAAAGTAAGTCTCTAGCCCCTATGGTTATGAAGATAGGCTTCAAAGTGTGAACTGGGCATAAACCAAAGTAGTGATGTCTGCCTGAGTCTGAGGATAGCCTGAAACAATAGCTCCAAGAGGACTGAATCATCCTATTGATGTCAATAGGACGCTAACTCTAAAGGTAACAAATTTCAAAACTGTTAAGTATTTCTTTGCTGATCAAAGCACAGAAGAAAGAAGAGCTATCACGTCATGAAGTTCTGCTCAAGCTACTCAGAGTGGCATCTTCTTCTGGTAGAGCTTAGGAAGAATACCACTAGTTGTTTTCTTTTCCAATTCAACCTTAGGTAACAATTTGGGGGAACACAGATGGTATCTCCCCTTCTTATAGGTCAGGTATTCCAGAGTTTGGAAGTATCAGAACCTTCATGAGGGTACCCACGCCATACCAATTGGGAAATGAATGGAAAGAGCAGTGTTTTCAAAATCCTGGAAAGTAGCTCTCCAGAAAATCAAAAACATATCAAATTAATCCAGTCACACTATTCTCTTAGAAGACATTTTAAATCATGTACTGATATGCTGGGAGTTGAGTATAACCTTGATGAAGCTAGTGGGTGTAATAACCACCCTTAATTTCAGATAAGCATAAGAAGCAACTGAGTTTCTTTTATAGCGGGCTAGCTGAAACAATAGGAGCTATTACCCAAAATACAGGCCGCATACAAGGTCGGTCAGATACTGAACTATGTAGGTGGAAAGGCTGCTTGGGGTATTATTTTGGTGGAGTTGTGTGTGCGCATGTGAGCAGAGACACAGCCAGAAACGACCACAGAAGCAGATAAAGAAGGCAACAGAAAGCCAAGAACAGCCAGAAAAGTATTCATAGTGTGACCCTAAGAGTGAGCTTCTTGGGTAGATTGCTGGCTGGAAAAAGAGGCTTGAAACATTGAGCAAGGAAACTGACTTCTGTTGTTGGATTCCTACTGTATCCAGGGAAACAGGACTTTGTACATTTTAAACAAGATTGCATCAAAAGAACACCTGATTGTATCATTAGTTTTTCCTCCTAAAGGAAACAACCCCAAAAAATCCAAATTGGGTCAAAAGGAGCAACCATACATTATGTTCTATTAATTACCTGTGTATACTACAATTAGAAAATATTTTGTTCTATTCTTACTGGTCAAATTCTGCCCTCAGTACATATGCAGCTCCCATGGGGGTTCACAACCCCTAAAATTTGATATGTCATGAAATGATGTATTTTACTACAAAGCCCTATATAAGCAAGCATTTTGTAAAACTGAATGAGACCTCAGAATCTGGCCTATAGATTTCATTGGTGATTTGTCTAAATATGAATTAAGTAAGGTCCTGTTTTCCCCCTGCTGCACCAGAAAACACTGATTGTAATGTAAGTTTTTACACCTATCATGGTGATCCATATCTCATGTTAAATCGATCTCTTAAATTGATACTATGGCAGTATCTCCAAAATGCCTCTCGCATTGAATTTCACACAGCCACTCCCTAGAGGTCCCAGTTTCACATGCTCTGCAACTTTCTTTAACTCAGAAGTTACAGGATTGTACCGTCATTTCAAATACTGCCCATCATCACAGAAATATTTGGCATTCTAGGACAGTCTGTCACTGATAAACGGCAACGTTGGGAAAATTAGCCTTGCCTTATTAGCCTTATTTACAATCAATTTGGAAGCCTCTCCACTTGGCTTCCAAAATAAAAATCAGGTAATTGACTAGCCACCAATTAGGCAAGATGTGCACAGCTTGCCTGACGGTCCACCTGCAAATCATGTCACATGATGGTTATATGACACATTGTACGACAAGCTGGAAGCAGATTCCAGAGAAAGAAAGTCTACATCATAATTAAGAAAGATAGGTTTCCTCCATTGCTCAATATCTCATCTATAATGCAACATGAGTGATGCTATATGCTAATGATAAAAAAAAAATCTAATGAAGGTATATATTAAAAACCCGGTGCATCTATCTTGGAGTCTTAGGATGATTCTTTTGAACCTTCCAGGTACTGTGTTCTCAGTTGCTTTGATATTTATATAACATTTATCTTTTGTTACAATAATGATCAATCTTGAGCTCCATATAAAGGCAAACAATAATGATATTCTTCCAAAACCGTTATGAACTGTTTTTCTTTGCAAGTGTTAATACTAATTGTCCAGTAAAAGAATAACGTTCTGGGAGCTGCTGCCTTTTCCATGAAGCTTATCCAAAAACAAAGGACATTTCCTATTGCATTTCAATGATTTTGCTGTTTGGTCACTCAACTACTACTAGCCTTGGGCCTAATCCAAAGCCCATTGAAGTGAATAGAAATCTTTCCATTTACTTCCCTAGCCTTTGGATCAGGTCTCTATTGACTTTCAGATTTGTTCAAGTGTTTCAGCTGCATCTGACATTTATTTCCAAGGGGCATGCTGTGCAGAGGAATAGCCTGTTTTTTAAGTACAATTGGTCATACTATAGTGTTGGATGATAACATCTATAGAATTCTTTCCACTCTCGGTTTCTACTTACAGAAACTATTTGGGATTTTCAAACAGGAAACTCATTTGTATTATGCAGGTAATAAATGAGTGCCTGCACAAGGTGACGGCTGAATTTTGCATATATTATTTTGTTGTAACACTTGATTTAGAACATTTTAGACCCAAAGATGTGCCTTGGAAAAATATTGTAGAACCATAACCTCAATTTACAATTTCAGAGATGGGCCGCAAAGGGCATTTACACTATTTACTTTTACTCTTAAATATTTAACGAATTCACTCTTCCCACATTACAGGCTGTGATCAGAGTCAAAATAGGATATATTAACTGGAATTATTCTTTAGTGCTTCAATGCTCCTAGAAAATACTACAATTATCGGATGTGATAAACAAAATTCATATGATAGAGTACAAGAAGAATTGTAAAAAAATGCAGACCTTTTTAAAACATGATGACCTCTAGCCCACAGCAATATTAATATGGATCTGCTTCTCTTACAGATGAAAATGTGAAAGTACTGAGCACTAATGGAAAAAAAAGCTATCTATGTTTGCACAAAAAACAAGAAGCAAAACTATATTTCTGGAATGGTGTAATCCATCATAAATGCTGAGCATCACGATAGTTGTAGTATACAACAACAAAAATGGCCCATTAATAAGATTTATGTCCTAAAACTCCAACCACTGGAGAGGAAGAGGGAGAGGCAGATACTATGTAGAACTCACCTCTATGTGGCTAAAAAAAGTCTCCCTCCATGACTCCACGTTAGGTATTTTAAATCTGAGAGTTATAAACCAAGCCATCCCCTCCAACTAGAAACCTTCCAACAAGCCAGAGGAAGGATAATCCAGTGGCTAGCATACTAGCCTGGGCCATGGGAAACCTGGCTTCAGTTCCTGCTCTGCCACAAATGTTCTACATGACCCTGGGCAAGTCGCTCCGTCCCTCAGTTTCCCCATCTGTAAAGTAGGGCTAATAGAGTACTGTAAGGCTAAATACCTTAAGGATTTTCCACTACTCAAATACTCTGGTGATGGGGGCCATGTAAGTACATAAGGTAACCAGATACAAGCCTCAGACTACTAAAAGGTGAGATCATTGCAAATTAATAAAGAGCTGAGAGTCTGACATTCCATCTAGCGGAGAGCGGTGGTAATAAACTGCTTTATTAGAAGCAGAGACAATATACATCTGAAAGCTAGAGGAGTTGGATGAAAAGGTACTATTTGTCAGGGAGATGGCAAGAGAAAAGAGTGAATTTCGCAAAGTGAATCTAACATTGTCTGTCAAACATTAGATGCTTGTCAACTAGCCAACGTCAGCAGAAAATTATCCTCACCCCAGATAAATACTTCAGACAGTGAACCCACTTTTGCTATGTAATTTACATTGACAAGAAAATAAAAGAAGATCATAGTGGACTGACCTGGGAAGTGAACCAATTTTAATTGTGTTTCTCCTGCACCGGGATACTTCCAATAGGTACAGATTAAAGAAAAGGCCTAAATCTTTGAATTATATTATCCTACAGTCACAAGCAATCCAAGTTAGCCACTGAAGAAAATGCAGTATGGTTGCCAGTATAAGCTCCTTCTTTAGGTACAAAACTCTGTAAATCCCTTACTGTAAATGTGATGGTTAAATTCAAGTATTACTGTTCAGCCAAAATGTGCCAAATTATTATTTGCATTACAGTAGTGCCTAGAGGCCCAAACTGAGATAGGGACCCTGTTGTAATAGGCCTTGCACAAAACACAGAGTATGACAGAGTCACTGCACTGAAGAGTCTAATTTAGACAAGACAGACAAAGGTTGGTAGCAGGAAATGAAGGCACATGAGGTGAAGAGATTGGACTGAGAACCCAGGTCTCTAGACTCCTAGCCCAGTGTCCAGAAGACATCATGGCAAGTTCCCATACAGAGGTAAAACAACTCCTCTTTGGCATACACTATAAACCTCTTCCGAAGGGTAACACAAAATCTATTGACTATCACTGCCTTTCAGTAATCTGTTATACAATCCATCCAACCACTGCTTCTCTGGGTCCCCAAAACATGTGTCATGATATACAACATGACTAAATTTTTTGGTAGGAACCCAACTGTCACTTAAACATCTTCAAAAATTGGTGGTCAGTAAAAATAGAAGAGGATATGTCAGTAAAAATGGCAATATATACTAAGGGAATCTTCCCTTAGTCTAGAATGAATGTGCATATAATGGGTCTTATTCACTAGACTTCAGGAAAAACTCCCAGTTAGCAAGGGCATCAGGAGTGTGTACTAAATAAGCACTACATCAACAGTTTTTAAATGGCCATTCTCACTTTCTTCCTGTTCGTGTTTGAAATGTGGATGGTAAAAATGCGGAGTGTCAGTAAAAGTGCAGAAAATTAACAATTTGTATGTGCAGTTGGTGTCCATGATAAAGAGAGGTGTATTTTCCTCTATTGTTGTATCTGAGCATCTACCTTTCTCTCCATTGATAACTACCTTTAGCTACACTGAAGCAAGTTAGCATGCTTTCAGGTCATGTTTCATGAAAAGTACTGTATATAAGAAATGTATCACATCATACATGGGAGAGTGTCTAGTCATTCCTGCTTATTGGGACAGGGGTGCTTCACATGCACATCTACACCAAATGAATCTGAAAACATATTGGAATATAAATATCAGTCCCAATTTGAATTCAAGTCCAGTCTAAATATTCTGACACGTTGAATTTGAAGCAAATCTGTATTCTGAAAAACTTGTTTTGTACCCCCATCCAACCAATATGCATAACCTATTAATGGTGTGAGTTGTAGATTTCCCAATCCAAGGTCCAACAACAACAACAAAATTGTTCGTTTGTCAACAAGCCACCATCAGGTCAACCTTGTCAGCTGGAAGCCACCGCTCCCTGAACCACTCATGTTCCACTGGAGCCTCTCAACCTTGGGTTTAAAAAGAGGATTTTTGACAGACACTCTTAGCGCTCTTTTTACGTAACTGGTACATCACTTCTCAACATTCAGTTTGATGAAGTTCAGCCCAGAAAACAGATGCCCACAAATATTCATTGAAGAAGAGAACATGGTGTGATGCAAACTTTTACACTCACTCATTCTTCCCATATTGCATACCTAGGGTAGAAAGTGTTTAAATTTCAAGAAGATAGAAACAACCTTTATCAATGTGCTTTCAAGACCTCTCAGCCACTCCTCAAAAAGTTTATTCATCTAATTTGGATCAAACAAATGTTTCTGAAGGAAAGTTTAGCCTATTATGAATATGCTGAGATCTATAATAAATATTCGTTTAAAATTAAAATGTGTTCGTTTTCTTCCTTGGGCAGACCTCTTGATATTTCCCAGGACTGTCTGCCAAAATATCCAGGGATCTATTAACTCAAGTTTAGAAATTATTTAAATCACCAACTCTCAAGGTCCTAATGAATGTCAAGTGTATCCTCACTGAAATATCTCCATGGATCTTTCTCTAAACTTTGTAATTTTGATGACTTTGTACATTATGGAGACTTGCAACACATGAGAAGCTGACAAATCCTGCTCTTTGTTCCAGTTTATGATAATTTTCAACCTTTATTCTAAAGAAAGGGCCTTATCTCATCAAACCATGCTACAAACCCATCAAATTCCTGTCTCTGCCTAAGCCATATGACATTGTATAATAGCAAAGTTAAGTACTGTGACCGATCTTCATCATGAAGTGCCTAGAATTGGCAGCAATTCAGCTCTCAGACCACAGTGCAATTTACAATCTTGGCAACTAGTTCCAGGATATCCTCCAAATTCTTGCTACTGCGTCTGGCACAAAGTGCCTCTGATCAAATGAGTCAGTGAACCTGGACAACTGGATACTTCACTCCTTGAACAAAAACAGATGACAAACCATTTTCAATGCACTATTAATGGTCACCGAAAAAGAGCTTCTAAGGGATAATCTTTTCACTGAGAGGGGAAAATGCTTCATTGACTGTACAGTAGATGTCTTTCCTTTGCATTATCTCTTTTGACCAATAACACAGGCAAGAATCTTGTATGATTACTTGTATCAGATACTTCTGTCATGGCCCAATGAGGAATTCAGCGGCCTTTTGGAAACTAATCTTCAGTCACTTGCCAACATGGTCAGAAATGTGTGGGATACTGTCACTGACAGTAAATCAGTTGAAGCTTTCTAAGTAATGGCTACACAATATTCTTGCCATTGGGAATGTCTTCAAACAGGCTATCAGTATTACTCAGCAATAGCCCTGTTGATAAACTCACCATCTAAGACAGGGCTATTGGGATTTGCAGTGTAGTGTGGACATTTGAAATTTGAGATTATAACATGGTTTCATTCTGCCAGCACGAGGTGAATCCATCCGAATGGCACTGAAGTCCCAATTGGATCTTCCTGGGAATAAGGGGTTCAGAATGTATCCTTCTGCATAACTGGAGGCTAAGCAGCTAATCTTTCTGTGAGGCTACACATGAGAACTTTACTCGCATGTGCAAGTGTTTGCAGTATTGGACATGAAATCTGTATACTACGTTCATTAGATTAACGGGAAGCTGTTTGGGGTAGGAACCTTGTCATCCTTATGTGTCAGTATGACATCCAGCTGGATACTCAGTTAGTAAGATATTGACATTGGAAACAGGGTAGGACCACCATAGGTCTTACCCTGAAGGTTATGGAATCTCACCAAAAATGGTACTCCTCCCTTAGAGGAAGAAAACACAACCAGGAAGTAGTTGGGGAGAAGGGTCACAATGAAAGGGCACACAGGCCAATTTAGGTCTCTTCCCATATCCCTCTTTATCTAATATATTTCCAAGAAATCTATCTCCTTGGTATCACTGAGAAGGACGGAAGGAGTTGTAGACCCTAAAGCAGGGGTCGGCAACGTTCGGTACGTGGCTCGCCAGGTAAGCATCCTGGCAGGCTGGGCCAGTTTATTTACCTGCTGACGCGGCAGGTTCGGCCGATCACGGCCCCCACTGGCAGCGGTTCGACATCTCGGTCCAACGGGGGCGGCGGGAAGCGGCGCGGGCTGAGGGATGTGCTGGCCGCGGCTTCCACAGTCTGTACTGGGCTAGATTGATTATCACGTCAAAAAAAAATTTTTTCTCTTACTTAATTGGCCTCTCAGAGTTGGTAAAACAACTCCCACCTGTTCATGCTCTCTGTATGTGTGTATATATATCTCCTCAATATATGTTCCACTCTATATGCATCCGAAGAAGTGGGCAGTAGCCCACGAAAGGTTATGCTCTAATAAATGTGTTAGTCTCTAAGGTGCCACAAGTACTCCTGTTCTTTTTGCGGATACAGACTAACATGGCTGCTACTCTGAAGCCTTTCCTTAACCAAGTTTCAGTTTGGTTTAAGGGATATGCATAGATGTCAGAGCGTCTTATTTAACTAAACTGCTTCCCCTTTATATGGTCTAATAGAAAAACTTGAAAAAATTAAGCTCAATTTCACTAATAGAGTTCACACAGTAAAATATCTATATATCTCACCATAGAATACAAGTATGCTTTATAATTTTATAAAGAACATTTAAGCAGAAAAAGGAAGGATAATTGCATTAACAGAATGGAGTGTTTACCATTCTTTAATCACATGTTTCATGCATACAGATACGGCATCAGTTCAAACCAAAATCTCTTTTGGAAGCTAAAATTTCAATATAATAGATTTTCATAATGTTATGGAGCTAAACAAAGTCTCATGCTCGTTCTGCATAATTATTTTGGTATCTGTTTGATAGATGATGTAGGAGGATCATTTGTTTTACACCGTTAACATTAAGGAATATTCATATACTTTAGGCACAGTTTGAAGAGCAAGTAGAGAACTACTCAGATACTGGAAATGGTAGTGCGTGAACAGTAGGGGAAAGAGAAAAGGCTCAGACAGTAATGAACAACTGTTATTTGGTTAAATCAAAGGGTGAGTACTCCATTTCAAGTGAAATGAAGAAAGTTGTATTTGTCTGACATATTAGATTATGCTAGTGTTAGCAAGTATGCTTTCACTTTCATAGTTCTCAAACATAATGAGGACAAATCTGCATTTTGAAGTGATTTAGATTAACTGCTGTAAATGTAATTGAATTGAAAGCAATGGTCTCATCTGGGTTTTTTGTTTTTCTTTTTCTTCATCTCTTCATATTCACCCATCAGAATGCCAGAAGATTCATCACTCTGGAGGTAAAACTGTGTAAAATGTCACCAAATTCAAAACAATGAAAATGTGCACCTTTTCAAGCTCACTCATTTTCCATGAAATTTTTCGCATCATCAAAAAGTTTGTCAGATTTGAATTCCATCCCCTCCTCTCCCATCAACCCACACGCTTACTCACTTTAGGGGAGAGATCAGTAACGAATACTGAGCATCCCTATAGTCATCTCAGGTCTCTCTTCATGTACTTAGATTAGAAGTGTTTGGGGGGGGGGCTGTATTTCTCCTATTTATGCACAGTGTTTAGCACAATGGGGCCCTGATCCTGATTGGGGCCTACAAGTGCTACCATAATACACATAATTAACCACCATTTTCCATGATGAGCAAACTCTTCTTGAGAAGATTTAGGTGAAGAAATTGATAAAATGTCAACAAAAAAATTATTTTTTTTTTAAATATTGACCAGCTCTAGATTTGTAAAAGCAAAATTGATGCCTCCCAAACTAGAATAATCGCCAAAACAATGAAGCAGAAGCTAAACACTAGATAGAAAAGCACACGAAGACACAGGAAAACCTAAAAATACATAAGTAGAAAAGTAAACTAAGGTGAAGGGCATCTTGAAGACTTAGATGTGCAGTGATTATATGATCCATTACAAGAAGAAAAGACAGAAGGAATAGTTGTCTAGTGGAATTGAAACCAATAAATGACAAGTGTAGCAAATCAAAGATGTAAATAAAAGAGATACAATCATTGCAGGTCTACATGTTTAGCTTTGATAACGCAACAGTAAGACCTTGTGAAGCAGGACTGAATCCTGATATCAGAGTGTATTGTAATGCAGAGCCATAAAGATGATGGGGTGAAGACACCTTCTTCTGCTTCTCTGACAGTCATTTAGAATGAAGTGCAAGTAGCTTGATGGACATTTTTATAGTGAGTGTAAATTAAGTTACATACTGCTGATGTGCACATCCTTCATTTATACTAGCAAGTACTTAGGGGAATTTTACCACTTTCCCATGTTGGTGGTATATTCTAATGGGCCCCTCACCCTCTTTAAGGCAGTGACACCAGCACACATTTTGCAAGAGAGAGCATGGATCTTAAGGCTCTTACTGAAAACTGTAGGTTTGAAATATGCATTTCTGTATCCCACTAACCTACAAGTTGAGCTTGACAGACAGGGCCACGTTATTAGAACACAGGTTAAAGCTCAGATTTCTGCAGCTGGAAACACATCCCAGACCAAAGAGGCTTGAATTTATCTCGGATGAAAGATGTTGATATTGAATGGTGCATGTTTAAACTGAGAATCCAGTTCTATTTTTCCCTCCTTTCTTTTGATTTCATTGTGATTATTTGGTAACTTTTTAGAAAGTGATACATGAAAACGAGGGGCCTTGCTTGTTCTGAAAAGATTCCTGTTGAAGTCAATGGAGTTTTGCGTATGTAAGAAGTTAACACAGCCATGGCCTAATTGTTGCATTGAACAGGGGGCCTATTTTAATTACATGATCCTAAACGCTGTGTGTTTCAAGGTGAGTTATTGGAGGTCAGTATATTTGAGAAGCCAGCTAAGGAGCAAAAAGAACGAGGAGTCCTTGTGGCACCTTAGAGACTAACAAATTTAGTTGGGCATAAGCTTTCGTGGGCTAGAACCCACTTAATCGAAGCATTACTCCAAGGTGAGGCTCTTGGTATGTCTATGATTCAAAAGGAAATATAAGACAAGGACTGCAAAAGAACCCGTAGATGGCTTACCAAGTAGCCCACCTTTGCAATGAAGATGGAGGGTATTAACATGAATAAGATCCAGTGAATTGTTATGGGTGGCTGCCCCTGAGCCCCAAGAGTTATCTCAGGTAGAATTTCACAGAGATTCATTTCTCTCTCCTCCTTCTCAGGCTACACATAAGATCTCTTGGAAGGGTCCATGTGTGTACAGTTATCAACAATACCCTGACAGCACTCAGCTTCGTAGCTCCTTCACCGACAGGATCAAAGGTAAGGAGCAGCTAGGTGAATGGGTATGCAGGCAAGACTCAGATGATGCTGGTGGGAAGAGGGGAAATACTTTCAGGAGGTAGCTAAGACCTCATCCTCCATCAAAGGCATCTATCCTTGATCCATCAATATATTATGGTATCTTGGGAGCAGGGGGAGCTATTAGGCTTTTTGCTAATCCTTGAAACCAAGTAACAACAATGGTGAAAAACGCCTTCTGCCTCCAGTTTACCAGGCAACTGCCTCCCTTCTCCTCAGGAGAGGATCTAACTAACCTGATCCATCCATTTGTCACCTCCACATTAGACTATGTTAACTCTCCCAATCTGGGGCTGATGATGAGGTGAATAGCCTACTTACTGGCCAGGGTAACCCATCATGAACACATCACAGCAAAGCAGTGGAGTCCAATTCACAGCCAGTGCCAATTCAAAGCCCTGATCTTAATCTTCAAGTCATTCATCGGTTTGAGATCCAGTCACCTCTGAGACCCCCTCTTCATTCATGACACACCGAGACAGCATGCTTGGTGGAGGTCACTTGACTACGGAACCACCTACGGGAGGAGTTAATATTTAGCTCAAGTTCTTCACTGAACTTTCTTCTAGCTAGTTATACCCACTAAGATCTCTGGGAGAGCGGATGTGTAGGTAGGTGTAAGAGAATCTAAGGTGTAACGTCAGGCTATCTGAAGATGATGAACCTTCATTGTTGAAAGCCAGCAACACCGGATGCTATTATTTCCCTATTATTTTTTCTATATTTCTGTTATTTCTATATTTCTATTTTTCTTCAATAGACATTTCCAACAATATATGTATTTTCCTGTTGAATCCAATTTAAACTTTGGTATGTTTTATTAATAAGGTGTGTTTATATGAGAAACTCATTTTCCTTTAACAAAAAAAAAAAAAAAAATTAAAAATCGAACAGCTAGATGGAAGTGTCTATTTTCACTCCTTGTTTGGGTCTCTAATTGTCAGAGCCAAGGACTATCTTCAACTACTGTTCTTTAAAATATTTTCCTGAATTTCACATAAACAAGCACACATGCAAAAATACATTCTGTGATGTTTCCTTTTTGGGAGCCTGAAATAAAGATGTATAGAACATGTGGTTGTAAGAAAAACATGTTCTCTAGCAATGACAACCAGGCTAAATCTGATTTGTCCTCTTATGATTTGCTTGGAACTTAGAGAAAGAACAGCAGGATGCTTTTGAAACAAAAGGATATATAAACTGAGATTTTTTAAAGCGGCTTTAGGGATTGGGATACCTAGTTTCCATTCATTTCTATGGGAATTGGGGTGAATAACTCTCCTGGAGGGGTTTGTAAATCTCTGTCATCGTGTTGTAATGCTAACTTGATGCAGCTGTGAAAAATTAAACAAGAACTTAAGCAGATGCAATGAGTGTATGTATTTATATTTACACATTCTTGTTCACCACTTCACTGGATTATTTTAGTAGTCTCCTATAATGCTAAGGATTATGTTAGGAATAACAAATGTATGCTCTCTAACTAAGGTAGTATTACCTCAGATGCAGAGCAATATATTTGACTGGTAATACCTGTAACTTCTCCACTGCTACTATACCTGCATATCCACACATAGCTAAAATACCTCCTCCAGGAGTAACACCCATCAACATTTTGACCATTTCCTATCTGGAGTATACAAAGCACTCCTGATGTTTTAATGTGTCCGTGCTAATACTGCTGTTGGCAGATATGGATGAAGACTAAGGGACTTTGCATTTGTGATATCTTTATTTTTCCGTTAGTTTATAGTCTATTAAGATACGCAGAACCAGCAGCTGGGAAAGAAATATCCTATGGATATACAAGCTCCCAAGCAGAGATGAGATAGAACTATCATTTAATTGCTTAAATGGCCTATTTCAGTTTCCTTTAGATGGCAATAATATTCATACCTTGTGACTAAGCCTTATGCATCTTTAGGGATATGCCCTATGCAGGATATGGATAAAGGACACTGATCTGCAGTTCAGGATTAGTGTTCCAGTTGATGACTGGTAAATCAGAAGTGGACCAATTCTTAAAGGATAGATATGGCATGACTGTAGCTCATCGCCTCTTGGAAAACACATTCATAGCCCAAAGAACGGTAAAATGGAGCATTGTGGGCAACTTGAGGAAGAGACAAATGTACAGATGAAAACCTAAAATCAAAACTCCTCCAATTAAAATCAATAAATCTCCAAGCACAATGGAATGGAAGAGTAGTTTAATCACTCCATAATCTTATCAATGTGAAGTTGTGGAGAAAGAAACAAACACACATGCTAGAAAACTAGCACACATGCTACATATAGTGCACTGCTCACCAAGCATTTGTCCAGGTGGCATTTTCAGGGGAAGGCCCTGGAAGGGAAGGTGGGGGGAGAAAAATATTATGGGCTTCATTCCCAACTGTTTAAAAGGGTTTCAAGCTGGTACAATGCCTCTGGAATTAATGACATTACACCAGTATAAAGCTGGAGTTATGGAGGGGGAAATTGTGCAACATTTTATATGAGGACAAATGAGCAGGGTATACTTTTAAAATTCAGAGAAATGTAATTAACTTGATGCTAACTTTAAAAAGAGAGCCATGGAATGTAGGAAATGACTGAAAATGCAATAACAGAGAGGAGGCTCCTATAGAGAAAACTGTTTCAATGTCCAGCGTAGTAAACGTCTGAACTACAAAAGAGGGCTAGGAACAAGGAAGACCAATCAATGAGTGCAGGCACCTCCAGGAAGAGTGGATGAGTGATAGGAAGAGAAAATAAGATCATGGCCGTAAGAAGCCTAATACTAAAACCAATGCCTATTCTCCTGTCTTGTCCTTGCCTTGTTCTTATGTGCTCTGTATTAGAAAGCAACTACTCTAAATTTTTATCTACTTATTTTCCTGAAGTAGGTAAATACTTGTAATTTATCTCCCGAATCTGACTCCAAGAGACACTGACAGGGCAAGGGGGCAGGAATAGATGGCATAACAATGTTATTTTTCATCTGCTAACTTTGCCGTCTACACCTTATCCTGCTTTTCTCTTGAATTATTTGTATTCCCAGAAATTTCAGGGCTGCCAGTATAGTCACTTGGCTCACCGTAGCTATGACTTAATTAGTAGAAACTGTCTCAATTGTTCTGAGAATTGTTTTCCTCTCCCTCTCCGCACACCCCAAATTCACATTCCAGTAGTCTCCTTTCTCAAGATCTAAACTCCCCGGCTGGTGCTTTCCGAGGCAGCCAGAAATGTCAAATCAAACATTCCTCTTGTGCATTTTCACTCTCAGTTGCAAAATCCATTCTGATCAGTCCATGTTGCACAGACCGTCTGTGACAAACATAAGTGATTGTAAATGATATTAGATGCTCAGTGAAGGTTTGTTCCAACATTCATAAAAATGCACAGTAAAAAGACAAGTTAGAGGGCCTGATTCTAATTCAA
Organism: Trachemys scripta elegans; assembly: GCF_013100865.1. Classification (NCBI taxonomy): domain Eukaryota; kingdom Metazoa; phylum Chordata; order Testudines; family Emydidae; genus Trachemys; species Trachemys scripta. The sequence continues at coordinate 7,231,571 of NC_048306.1, read as the reverse complement.
TTCAAATCAGTGGCAAAACTCCTGCTAACTTCAATGGGAACAGGATCCAGCCTGTTTTGATCAAAGCAAAGCAAAAATTGGATTTTTCAGCAGCTCTCAACATTGGCGGAACTCTGTGCCCAGTGAAATGAAAAATAAAACTCTGGGCACAGAGTTAGACCAACAATAAGCGTGTTTGAAAATCTCACTCAAAATGAGTTGCAACAAATTAATTTTGATTTGTTTATTTATATTTTCTAAGTATTTAAATTGCACCAGAAAGATCAAAAGGGCCCGTTTGTCCTATGTAAGTGTGAACTATACCCTTTATACCTAACATTTGTGCAGTATTTAGTGGCAGTATTTCTTTTCATTCAGCAGAGTGAATGGATCACATATACCAATTATGATATTAAAGTATGCAGAGGTTATTCTTGATAAGCAAACTTTTAATTTGAGGCAAGGGCAGTCAATCATTACAAATATCAAACACAGCTCAAGGAGCTCTAGAAAAGATATTTTGTAACATATTTGCACTTCAAAAAAGATTATGGAAATATATGTTCTTGTGCTATTTATTTATTATCTAATATTCTTTGTTCTTTTTAATTTAAAGAGAGCTAGGATCAAACAAAAGTCAATTATAGTCATGCATTGTTATCAAGTAGAAGGCAGAGGGACTAAACTTTGCATTGTATTTAGTATGCCATAACAATAGGGAAATTATTTTTATTAATATTAAAGATGTTATTTTGCTTTTAATTACGGTACTAGATGTGCTATTACTTCTCTAAACCAATTATGCTATACAGAGCTAAAAGCAATGAGAATTCAGGCAGCTTCACTTCAAAGCAAATCAGGAGAGGATTATTTATGGGTATTTTGACCTGTATAACTTGTACTTAACAAATCTTATTCGGGCAGCACTTTTTTTCACAGGATGCAGTAAATTAATCTTTGGGACTGCAGCCGTACCATCTTGGTCTATGATATCATCCATTCTCTTCAGCTAAACGGGGCAGGCTTGGTCAGTACCTGGGTAGCAGAGCCCCTACCCCACAGAACCTAGGAATTACAGGAGGTGGTCATGGTGACACCTTGTGGGAGGTTTTAAACACAGTGTGGCTAAACCAGATTGGGTGGATTCTGTTCTCACAGGTTCCAACCATCTGAATTTCCAAACTGCCAGTGAACCCTGGCAAAAGCTCCTCATCCTATACTGAAAAGAGTGAGCTGTGACTCACTTTGCCTCCCCAGAGGCTGTGTGCGTACCCGACCTTCCACCCAGAAAGACCCAGCTCTCCTAACATTCAGCAGCAATGAGACCAGAAAATTAGGTGACTGGTGGAGGGATAGAAGCTCTGATAATGGATGCAGGATTGTGCAGGAAGAGGAAAATTAAGGCTAGGATCCTCCCCAAAATCATTCTGTGTATCTTCTGGGATGCGGGACAAGCAGCCCACTTCTGCACTAGTGGGACAGGAACTGTTGCTCTTCGGTACTAAACCTTTAACAGGCAGAAACATTGAGAGGCTGTCCACACTGCAAGGATAACTGTGCACAAGCACCGCTATCTTCTACGGTTTCAGTTTGTTGTTTGTGTGTATGGTCCATAAACTAACAATAATGATCTTTCCTAATATGATTATCATGGCCATCACCCTATCTCCTGGGATGCTTGTTCACAAACACATTTGTGTTCATGCTTTTTGTAAGCTGGTGGGTTTACGACTGTTTTATTATGCCCGTTCTCCGGGGTGCCTTTTATTGACAAACTCAAAAAAGCATAAGAAGTCAAATCAACAGCTGTTTCCACAAAGCACTCTGCTGCCAGGGCCCAGAGGTCATTCACTCTGCATCACTCTCCCCCAGAGAAGACACACCACTTCCTCTTTGGATGGATCTACGCTGCGGCTGGGAGCATGCTGCCCACTTTGGGTGAACAGTCACACATTAGCTCGGCTTGAGCTAGTGTGCTAGAAATAGGGGGCTAGCACAGAGGGAAGGTCAGGCTACCTGCCCGAGTACATGCCCGGAGGGCCAAGTGGATTTGTGACCCCTGACACGGCTGCTATTTTTAGCACACTAGCTCAAGCAGAGCTAGTGCATGTCTGTCTATCAGAGCCGGGAAGCATGCTCCCAGCTGCAGTGTAGACAGAACCCCGTGCCCGGTTGAGTCATGTGGCAGGCAAGTATTAACCCTTTCCTGATCGTTCCACCCTGTCACCCATTTTTTTAAACAACAACAAAAAAAAACTTTACTGTAAACATCTTTGAAAATGTTATTGACATTTTATTTACCAAAAGGGGGGAGGGATAGCTCAGTGGTTTGAGCATCGGCCTGCTAAACCCAGGGTTGTGAGTTCAATCCTTGAGGGGGCCACTTAGAGATCTGGGGCAAAATCAGTACTTGGTCCTGCTAGTGAAGGCAGGGGGCTGGACTCGATGATCTTTCAAGGTCCCTTCCAGTTCTAGGAGATGGGATATCTCCATTAAAAAAAAAAAAAAAAAGCTTGGTTCAGTAAATAAAATATGTCTATAATTACTTCTGTCATGGTTTCATTCACTGTTTTGAATAAACATTGATATGAACAATTTGAGGGGGGGTGGGAATGTAAAAAGGCATCAGTGTTTCACAAAATGTTTCATTTTCAGAAAGATTCCACTTTCTGACAACAGTTCTAGTTTGAGAAACTTTACCCAGCTCTAATCTGCACTATTATGCACAGGAAATGACATTTATGGACCCAAAAAAGGCATTTGCAATGGCAAAACAGATTCTCATTGCTGCGTTGAGTTGCCTGTTTTGCTCACCCAAATATAGTTGTTTGTCAACGGATGCAGCCGCAAATATATCCTATTTAGTAGCCCTTTGAAAAGCTGCCCTAGGTAAATAAACCATCTCCCCTGTTTGGTTACAGTGGAATTTTCACCTTAGTGATTTATTTGGGGGGCGGGGACGGAGAGTAGAGGCATTTTTTAAAAATAGAATGTGTCTTAGAACACAGTTTAATCTTATCCCCGCTTCACTTGAATTCAATGGCAAAGCTCCCAATGACTCCAAGGGGAGCAGATTTGGGAAGATTCTGTTGGTTTTAGGAATACATCAACCTACCAGCTAACAACTTAATTGATAAAGGTGGTTGATCAATATAAATAAAACCCAGTAAATTCCCTCTTGCTCTGGAAGTGCTCTGCCAAAAATGGAACTAAAGCAGAAGCTCAATATAACAGATGCTGTTATATATCTTGCTCTCTTCTCTTGTAATAAGACAGAACATCTTGAAATATTTACAGTCAGTAAACAATACATGCAGGGAGGAGAACAGATACAAGTTATTATAGTCCATATATAAAATGACAAGCTCATTAATCAGAGCTGCAACCGTGGCTTGATCTTCAAGAGCACCAAACCCCACCATACTTCGAGGAACAATTCTGCAGTGGTGGAAAGAAGGACTAAGCAACCCACCGGGTCTTGTCTACATCCACATTCTAGTCTTATGAATCACAAAGAGTCAATTTTGTATTAATTGGCGAGGCAACGTCTTTTATTAGCCCATCACCCTTATATAAGTGTTCTGGGGAATTTAATAGGGATGAAACCAATAGACATCTTCAGAAAAAGCGATAATGCCAGCTCCTTGGCTACGGTCAGAAGTCAATGGAGCTATGCCAGTTTACAGCAGCTGAGGATTTTGTCCATTAGGTTTACGAAAACGTTATTTTTTTTTAAATCTATCCTATAGAATTCCATAGCAGACACAGAATTTTCTATTAAATTTTATAGGTGGTTTAAGAAAAGACACTATACAAAGGTTATCATTTTCTATTACATTCTATAGGACTTTACTATAAGGGTTTGAACCCTAAAGAAATAAATACAGTACCAAAGACTACCCTAATGAGAGATCCAAGAAAAGATTTAAGAACCAAGTGCTATGTAACACAAGCAGCAGCTTCAAGGTAGATATTGAATTGCCAGATAGCAGGTTGATCTTTCTTCCTTTGGAAGAAATATATTTATTTATCGATATATTTATAATCTATCCAATAAATTCTCATGATCTTATAATATCGAACACAAAGAACTCCAAAATGTTCCCGGAATCAAAGCATCTTAAGCAATCATTTTCCCAACACAGCAGAGGGGTATTAGCAGAATGTGCTTTCTCAAATCCAGACTGACATTTTGGGAGATGAGAGTTAATCAATGGTGAAAGTTGTGACAAGAAGAGATATTCCAAACCTTTGAGATAAATGGAAGGCTACCAATGGGTCTATAATTAAAAATAGAGACAGCGAGTAAGGAAGGTCTCTTCAACAATACATAGATTACTGCTGATTTAGAAGGAAGTGGTTTGTGACCCAGACACAGCACTGCATTTTTGAAATTGTGGATAAGAGGCAAGCAGCCAGGGAGATATTTATACAAAGTAGAGTGTGCTCAGGAATCAGAAAGATAACATTTTATTTACAGCTCAGTAATATCTCAAGCAAATCAGCATCTGAAATAGTGTTCGCTGCAACCACAGTGACTGAAATGATTTGCTAGTATTATGCATAGCATGCAACTGACAAATGTACAGTATTTGCCGAGCGACCCTTGAGAGGAATTTGGCACTGACATAAGCTGCAGATATATATGTACATGTAGCAAAACACAGTTCTGCCCTGGATGAGCTACGGAGTACAAGAAGCCCCTTTCACGGCTGGCACGCCGATGGGGAAAGAAAGCAGCTCACGGTTCCCTTGAGCACTAGGATAAGGCAGCAGCTACAATATGCATAAGGGCACCCACCCCAATGGGGGCTTGGTGTGCCAGTTTAGCATCCTGATTAGGCTCCCTCACCAAGGCTGCCTTCTGCAGCAGCTGGCAGGGGGCAGTAGGAGCAGTAAGGAAACGGCAGATCATGTCCTCCTCTCCACCCCCCATTCCTCCCGGCTCTGAAACGGCAGGATGACTCAGGGACCGACCCATTCACTGGGCACCTCAGGGCAGGACTTTGTGCACTGTATATGATGTATTTCATCCTTGTCTTCAGTGGGGTCCTTACACACCTCTACACTCGAGTTTTACATGGAACACGGAGGGTAAGAACCCTTTTGGAAAACAAGCCTCTTCCAAGCACTAGACATTGGGGAACTCCTTGGGGGGTAAGGTGGGAAGGAACTCTTCACCCCCAACAGGTCACACTATCATCCTTTAATCCCCACCCTAGACCACCAACACCCCTGCACAGCAGCATACAGGGTGCTGGAAATCAAGCCTGTTGGGGAGAGAGGCTTCACTCTCATGAAGTTCCCATTGTGGAATTGGATTCTGCACTCGGCAGGGGTATCTCTCTCCTGCACAACTTACCCGTCCTCTTTCCCCTCCGGCAGTGGGAACACACCATTTCCTCTACAGGATCCTCCATTCCTGCAGAGAAAGGACCAAAATTTCATCTCATGCTGTCCCCAAACCTCATTGCAAATTATTATTAGGAGTCTCTGCAGCAAATATGTCATGATGAACCACTGGAGAACAGGTTTGTCTCCAACCCCCTCGTTCGTTTAGATTATGGCACATATTCTCTCAGGGCTGCATCCCGCCTCGTTTTATAATGGCGCACAGGGAGGGAATAAGAAAACTCCCCCTAACCATATGGCGCATGAACAGGCTGAGGACTTGTGCTCAGAGAAGCACAGAGACTACACCCTAGCGCAGGGGTCAGCAACCTTTCAGAAGTGGTGTGCCGAGTCTTCATTTATTCACTCTCATTTAAGGTTTCGCGTGCCAGTCCTATATGTTAACGTTTTTAGAAGGTCTCTTTCTATAAGTCTATAATATAAAACTAAACTATTGTTGTATGTAAAGTAAATAAGGTTTTTAAAATGTTTAAGAAGCTTCATTTAAAATTAAATTAATGCAAAGTCCCCCGGACTGGTGGCCAGGACCCAGGCAGTGTCAGTGCCACTGAAAATCAACTCACGTGCCACCTTTGGCACACGTGCCCCAGCCCTTTCCCAGGGACTCCTCCGAAGTGGGCAGGGAGAGATGGAGACTAAGAAAAGTGTAGACAGAGCCATTGCTTCACCCTTCTGTGCACTAGGGAGCAGAGCTGGTTGGCCACATGATGGACACATACTGCACTCCTCCAACAGGAGTAGCACCTGTTTCTGCCAGTGCACCGGGGAATGTTGGAAGTCATTCTGGAGAGTGTCTCCAGTGCTTTTCCTGGAGCAGTGTGACTCGGCACTGAATCCCAAACTGCACCGTGAGCACAACTTTCACTAATGGAAGTGTGTGTGTTTGTGCACGCACACGCATGTGTGTTAGAAACTAGCCAACATTCCACAGAGTAGATTTTAAAATAGTACATAACTCACCGTATTCCTGAATTCATCCTATAAAATACTGTTAAAAATATTGATCACCTTGTGTGTCAGCATTTAAGATGCCTTGATGTTCTGCAAGAGCCAAAAGTTATTTGCTACAAGAGCTGGTCAAACAGTATGTGTCAGATCATTTCAACAAACTTTGTGAAATTTTCCTCCAGTGTAGCCACCACTAGCACTTCATCCACAGGCAGTCCCTTCTGGTTTCAGGCATGAAAGGAAACATAGCACACCCGTTAAAAGACACCACCACTGTTCCATCACTGGCCATCTTCAAATAGCTGAATCTAGAAAGAAAGCCTCCACACTCCCTCTCGCAACTCCCTCGAAAACTCTCCTGTTAGCAGCCTCGGTCCATGGCTCTCGAGTTCACCTACCAAGTGACTTTCTAGTCAAGTCTCCCCGCTTAACTCATCTCAGCTCCAGCCCTCACCGCCAGGGAGCAATTAGCCACTTACAGACTTCAAACAGCGGAGCTGATTAAAGCTCCCAGGGTCAGAGCCTCGTGGCCTTTATCCAGACACCAACAAACAGACTGTCTCAAGCTGCTTCCTCAAGGGCCCATAGCCCAGTAACACAAACCGTACGCAGAGAACAATCAAGCAAACAGTCACACAAACAACCCACAGATGGCCCAAACACACCACTGATCAAATCCCGCTACCTCCAAGCACAGAGTATGCAGCCGTTTCCTCCAAAACTCTCCTATTTGTGGTTTCGGTTTGTGACTCAGTAAATTCTTTGAATTAAAATAAATTAAAAAATTATCAGTTGAGGCTACACAATCATTCCCCCCTCCCCTTTTTTCTCTTAGGCAAGGCCGGCTCCAGGCACCAGCTTACCAGGCAGGTGCTTGGGGCGGCCACTTCGGAGAGGGGCGGCACGTCCAGCTGTTCTGCGGCAATTCGGCGGACGGACCCTCGCTCCTGCTCGGAGCAAAGGACCTCCCACCGAATTGCCGCCGCAGATCGCCATCGCGGCTTTTTTTTGTTTGTTTGTTTGGCTGCTTGGGGCGGCCAAAACTCTGGAGCCGGCCCTGCTCTTAGGAGCCCGATCCCTGTCAATGAGAGTTTTGTATGTATCATGCTCATTCAGTCTTTAGCCCAGGGTTTCTCAAACAGGGGTCACCGCTTGTGCGGGGAAAGCCCCTGGCGGGCCGAGCCAGTTTGTTTACCTGCCCCGTCTGCAGGTCCGGCTGATCGCGGCTCCCACTGGCCACGGATCGCTGCTCCGGGCCAATGGGAGCTGCTGGAAGCGGC
>NC_048306.1:6789337-6865325 GCF_013100865.1 Trachemys scripta elegans | reverse complement strand
CCAGCCCCTGGCCAGTCGCGTCTGGGCTGCTGCCCAGCTGGTGCTATCCCGCGGCGGCCCCGGAGTGGGGGCAGCAGGCCCCAGCCCCCCCGTCCCGCAGGGGAACGAACGGGGCTGGGCTGCCGATGCCTCCGCCCCGGGGCCGCCGGGGGATAGCACCAGCTGGGCAGCAGCCCAGACGCGACCGGCCAGGGGCTGGGCCCAGCGTGCGCGCTACTGGGTCCCCGCAGCAGGCCCCGGCTCGGGGGGTTCGGAGGCGCCGCAGCCGCGGAGCGCCATGGCCACTTCCTCCCCCCGCGGTAGTGGGAGCTGCAGCAGCGGCTGCTCCCGAGTCCCGCTGGCCGGGGGGACAACAACAGCCGCCGCCTGGCCCCGCGGGCCGCCCCCCTCCTCGCCCTACCACCCAACTGAGTCCTGCCTGCTCGGGGCCAGGCCGGACTCTTACTCACCCCGGCCCCGCACTTCCCCTGAGTCTCCCGGGCCTCCCTCCAGCGCTTGCGGAGGGAGGGGGAATGGTGAGCCCGGGGAAGAGGCGGGGATTCGGGGAGGGAGCCAATCGGGGGAGGAGGGGGCGGAGTCGGGGTGGGGGGGGGGGTGCGAGCACTTCCGGGCTCTAGGCTCCGGGGCATTTCCTTGTTTGTCCGGTTGTCCCGACCGCATGTCGGTCGGGACGCGGGACAAACAAGGAAATATCGGGACGGTCCCGATAAAATCGGGACATCTGGTCACCCTACCTTTGGTATAATGCTGGGCATCATTCAGCAGGGATGCAAAGCTGAAATATGAACAGATACTTTATAAAAATATGTTAAGCAGATAAAAACCCAGAAAAGAGAGAAAATGAAGATAGGAAAGAGACTATGGTCCCTCTTCAGTGCCTATTGAAGGCAACAGTCGGATTTCAGTGGCCATTGGATTGAGTTCTCTTTTATTGTCATTATATTTATCTATATTATAGTGGAACGGAGAAGCCTCAATTAAGAGTGGGGCCCTCGGCAGAAAATCAAACACAAATTGCATCCCATAAAATTGGGTATAAAATGGAGAGCTAAAGCTGAGAAGCAAATCAGGAAATGAAAAGTTAAGGTTGAAAGTTCAACATTCAAGTGCGGTAGGTGGTTTTAACTCACGAGTGCAGGACTGGGTCCAGAGAGCTAGATAGGCCAATACTGTGAAAAGCAGACTCTGCAATGCAGGGCCTGATCCTGTGGAGAGACCCTTCAGGGAGCTGTATGTGGATCTGGCCTTCAGGGGTGACAATTTTTGATGGTTTTCCATCAGAACCAGATTTCCCCCCCTCTCCAAGAGTGGTAAAAAACCCAAACCAAAGTACTCCAATGCCCCGGGGAATAGTAGTTTTTATGTCTTTACTCTCCTGTTCCTCTTCTGGCAGGGATAAGATACCTCACTTGAATCTCATGGGGTGTATGTCTTTAACACTGCTAAATATCTTCTTTGACGTATGTACATTCTAGCAAGAAAAACAAATAATAATTAAAAAATGGCTTTTCCCCCCTCCTTGCTAACCGGGAAAAAAAAAAGTTTTGAATTAACTTTTATACCAAAACCATTGATGGACTGATTTTAAAATTGCACATTTCCCTTCTAGCCCGAGACCTTCTAAACCAAGTTTTAGCCCAGGGAATTCTTATCAGATAGGCCCTCATAAATAAGGGTTTATGATGGAATTAGTGACACACTCTAGCATCAGAAAAGTGATGCTTTCTGATGGTAGAACGTGTCACAGTTCCATCATAAGCATTAATACCCAATACATCCAAACATCAACATTTTAGCCAACAAAGAACGCCCGCCCCCCCAACAAACTGCATTGTTTTGCCTTTTTTCTTTTAAAAGGAAAAGAAAAATAATAATATATTACTGCTTGGTAGCATGATTCCAATGCAAATGCCAGAGACTGGTGGCTTATTAATAGGCCTGGCCTGTAGCAAGCCTCCCTTCCCCGCTTCAGTTTGAAATTGATTATTTTAATACAGAATTCCTGAATGAAAGAGGTTCTTGGCCTTTTCCTGTGCTGCTGAATAATGTATGTGGGAGAAAGCAAATAGAAGCAGAGGGTCTCAGCTGCTGGAACAATGGGCAGTGCACAGAGCTAAGGGGGCACATTAGTTTATCATTGCCTTGTCAATCCTCATAGCCTGGGAATCGTGGGATAGCCTGGAAAGAAACAGCTGCTGAACGTGTGGTAAACTGACCGGGGCACTTTAGAGAGACGACTACATTTACACATCTGAAAACAAGATATTGATTTTCCTACAAAGCTGGAGAGAAATATTCTCCCTTTAAAATACATCTAGACCATGGGTTATTTACAAAATCACAACTCTTTTTGGCTCTTCCAAGGGACCCAAGGCTTGATGGGGTTTAAAATCTAAAACTAGAACCCGCATCAACTTTTCTTTGCCTATATTAACTGCCCGTATTTCCTCCAGCTGCTTTCAGTGAGGCATCGAAAATAAAAAGCAACGCCAACAAAACTGCGTTTTTAAACATCTTTTTTTAAATCAGTTTCTGCCCCAAACTGTAGAAATGACAGTAAATACATTTTAAAAATAGAGCAACATTCAAGTTATTTAAAGCCACAGGCACTCTCCTTCTTTGGGCCAAATTTGCTGTAAGTTACCCCTGGTCAGCATTGGTGCTTTTGCGAGCGCTCTCCATTTTAAACCAACAAAAGGGGTCTCCACTGTTACAGTGCAAGTTTCTATTTATTCCTTAGACAGAGATTTTCTTCACAGCTACAAAAGAAAAGAGAAAATCTAAGGCTGTGTCTACACTCCCACTTTTGTGAAAAAAACACCCCCCCTGAGCGACGTAAGTTACACCGACAGAAGCGCCGATGTAGACAGTGCAGTGTCGGTGGGAGAGCTTCTTCCACCAACATAGCTACAATCGCTCATGGAGATGGGTTTTTTAATGCCGACAGGAGAATTCTTTCCCATCGGCATAGAGTGGCTACACGGCTAACCTTATAGCAGCGCAGGTGCGTCAGTACAGTTGTGCCTCTGTAAGCTCTAGTGTAAACATGCCCTAAATCAATGATCTGATGTCAGCAGACGAGAAACTGAACTGTAATTAGAAAAGAATTGAATCGTTTTAATAGTGGGTGGGTTTAAAATGGAGGTGGACCAATGTGCTTGAAATATTATGCTGCTGCTGTGGTCTTATTTCAGGCTTAACTGATGGGAAGCTTTTTTTCTGGGTAAGAACAGTAGCTATCATATCCACGTGGTCCGACCATGATGTTCATGTGAAGTTCCAGTAAGGACTATGCATCTCTACATGGACAGAAGGTTCCACCCATGTAGATCTGATGGCCACACTGGGGTCTTAGCAAGGTAGGCCGTTTAGTTTCTTTGGCAAAGCAAAAGTTAATGTTAGTTGCTTCTCCTTATCCAACTGCTGACATAAATTATATGAACCGAGAGGCTCTCAGTAAGCATTCCTCTCTTCCATGAGACACTTTATTGGTTTTGTCATTCAAGAGACAGGTGCCTCCAACACTTGCTATCGAGTACAGGGCTTACCACCATGAGTAATCCCATTGTAGTCAGTGGGCCATCTCACAATTATAAACTTGTGCACAGTAGTAAGAATTTGCAGGATCTGGACCGTGTGGGATTTGCATTAATGATGCCGGGAGAAAATAATGGACAGTCACCAACTGTGCGTGCCTCTCTGAAAAATAGACTCCCAAGTTAGAGAAGTTATTTTCTCAAGGGCATTTTCAAACTAATACAGGGATTTCTTTGTGCTGGGATATAGGAATCTCTGCCTCTAACTTTCTTTAGGTCTACTATTGTGATTAGAAACCTGTATTGACTGGAATAGGCTAGAAAGACCATCCAATGGCTCCATAAAATATTGTAAGCATAAGTAATGCATACTCTCAAGAAAGGCGAAGTATGGCAGCTCTAAAACAAGGTCTGTCAATAACTAGGTAGTACAATGTTGCTTCCCAAATCAATAAGCAGTTAGGGCCAAGATTTTCCAAAAACTGTGGTCTGAAGTTAGGTTCCTAAATCCATACCTAAGCATCTAAATAAATAGCCATATTGTCAAAAGCACTTAGGGCCAACAACCCAACCATTGAGATCTTTGAGAGCTTTTAGGTGTTTGACACTTCTGGGGGGCGGGAAAAAACCTCTGGCCACTTATTTAAGTGCCTCAGTATGGATTTAGCAACAGAGGGTCCTGTGGCCCCTTTAAGACTAACAGGACTCTGTTGCTTTTTACAGATTCAGACTAACACGGCTACCCCTCTGATACTTGATAGTATGGATTTAGAATTCTAACTTTTTAGGCAACTATTACTGAAAATCTAGGCCTAGAATCACTGTTCTATAAATGCTCAGAAACTTAATGGCACTGATCCAAACCTCACTGAAGTCCCTGGGAATCTTCCTATAACTTCAATGGGCTTTGGAGCAGGCCCAATATGAACAAAGAATAATGGTGAAAACTGTAGCTAGAACACCTTTCTAGTTCAATAAATTGGGAAGGTGTAATTCCAAATAGAATTCAGCCCTCAAAACTTCATAATCCCTAACATCACTTAAAAAGGAATTTATAGTTTTCCCCTGGAAATGCAGAGGCCTCACAGAATTAGCAGTAACATAAGCTCTTGCGATTTGCTGACAGTCCCATACCATTCTGTGTACTCCGGTTAAAACTGGTCATCGCTAACAACTTCCTTATTAATAACCACATCTGTGGAAATGTTAGGTGGAGCATTTAAAATGTGTGGTTAGAAAGTCATGACTAAGCTGCAAAAAGAAAACTTCGAATGACATCAGCCAAAATGGAAGTTTCTAACTTTACTGGAATTACACATATTACTGGCTTCAGAGGAATGACACAAAAGCATTAACTACCCTATCTTGCATTCCTTTCCCATTGACTCCAGTGAAAGTTTTGCTAAGGGGAGCCAGATCAGGTCCTATTGGATTCTGTCATGAAATAAAGGAAAGGCAGCTATTTTTCCTCACATTCCCACACTGAAATATTCTTGTGAGTTTTATTACCCTCATCCATTTGAATTGATCACTCGTGGCGTGAATGGTAATGATGCAAAATGAAGTCAAATGTTATCCTTGTTAGATATCTTCTTTCCTTGAATGAACAAATTCAAACTGGATTTGTAAGCAAATGAGGCATTAGTGTCATAACAGCATCCACTTTAAGACTGTATACAGACAGGGTGGGGAAAATTTTTGGCACAAGGGCCACATGGGGTTGCGAAACTGTATGGAGGGCCGGGTAGGGAAGGCTGTGCCTCCCCAAACAGCCTGGCCCCTCCCACTTCCCACCCCCAACTGCCCCCCTCAGAACCCCCAACCCATCCAATGCCCCACTCCTTGCCCCCTGACTGCCCCCTCCTGGGACCCCTTCCATAACTGCCCCCTGGGACCCCACCCCCTATCCACCACCCCCTACTCCCTGTCCCCTGACTGCCCCTGAGGCAAACTCATGAAAGGGAAGTATATTTTTTAGGTCTAACACTATTATGCAAGGATGGAGCTATGAAAATTCGGCCTATGGCTACACTACAGAGCCAATGCTGACATAACCCCCGTGTAGACACAACCTACACTAAAAGAAGGAGTTTTCCTGCCAGTGTAGGAACACCACCTACCTGCACAATGTTAACTATGCCAACAGAAATACACTTGAGATGATATATCTCTGACTCTACTGGTGTTTTTGTTGGCATAGGAATGTCAGACGGGGTGTGGTTTTTCCACATGAGGGTATACGTTTTAACTGTAGACCAAGCCTCAGTCTTCACTGATTTTCGTATAAACTGAAACCTTTCTGTGTAATTCTATAGCTGATAAGGAAGGCCTTTTAAATTAAATCATTTTAAGATTTGGCAAAATCATCATCTTCCTTTGTTGCCTCTCGTATACATATATGAACTTGAAACGGTTTAAATGTTGTTGGCAGTACAGACTGGAAAAGCCCTGTTTTAGTGCACATCCTTCACCCACCAATAAAACATCAGGCAAATGTCCGAAATGATGGGCCAGGAAGGCAGAGGAGGAAATCAAGCCAGTGTGGCAATCGGATGGAGTAGGCCAAAATAATGCTCTGAATATGACTTTGATTTAACGTAATCTCATCGGAACAGGAGCTTCTCCCACAATAACAGTATTGTTTTCTTACTTAGGGAAATTTAATTATGTCAAGCTGACTTCTGAAAACCCCAAGAAGGCAATGCATGTTTCTGGAGGATTAATGCAAGACATTATCATATTCAGAAAGATTGGTATTGAAATTCCTATGTGCCTGGGTGCCCCGGGATATCATGAAACCACATAGAAAAGCCCATCTTGCAGAGTGGTGAAACTTTCCCTTCTCTCGTTGGCTTCAATGGATTCTCCTTCTCTTCCAAAGCCACCTGGGCTATTTTTATTTCTTAGCACCCAAAGTGCATTAAATGCTTTGCAAACAATTGAAGAACAAACACTAGAGTTTACGGTTGAAGGCCCCGATCCTGCAAGCTGGTATATCCATGTGCCTATGCAGATCTCTATTGAAGTCAAAGGGTGCAGGGATCTGTCTGCAAATCCAGAGCCTAATTTCAGGCATTATGCAATGAGTGAGAGTAACAGACAATAGGAAGGACAAGGGTTGCAACTCTAGGATTACACTGTTACTCAGTGTCATGTGCTTAATAGAATGGTTACATAAAGGGTGTGTCTGCTTCCCTTTTCCTCCTTTCTCTCCCCTCTAAAATTAGATTACTTCTTGTTAAGTAGTGGGCACATCTTTCTATGGATCACTCACGGTGCCCAGAAGATGAAGGTGTCTGTGTGGCAAATAGATATTTTAGCTCTCCTTTGCTAGCTGGGGAGATGGCAGTTGGGTCTTGGAGGATTTGCCCAAGAAAAATGGTATTGTCCATGTCCACTGGCACTAATTATAATGAGAATCTTCCTCTGTAAGAGGCTCATTGTTGAGCCATTCACTTGCTGTACGACCTCAAGCAAATCATTTGACCTCAGTGAACCAGCCCAGGGTAAAAGGCAGAACCTCCCTGCAAACCAGATGCTGTGTATGAGCCGAGATTTCTGGGGAAATGCCATCTTCAGTTCCAGACTGAGAGCAGACTTTTTAACCTCTTCTCATAGCTGGATGAGGGAAATTTGGGGAGGAATTCCAAGAGGAATGGGTAGGAGGTGGCATAAATCTTGGGGCCAAATCCTTGATAGTGGTTCTGTCTCCTGAGGGCCACTCTAGTGGTGCAAAAGGTAGTAGAAAACTCTCTCATGTGACAGCTGGGGAGTAGCATACAATGAGCAGAGCTGGATCTATGCCAACTGCTCCCCTACCCCCACAAGCAAAGAGGCATTCTTGGGTGGGGCAGCGTGGACAGAGCATTGTGACCAGGTTACAGGTCTGACTTATAAAATACCAGCTACTCTCCTTTATTCAGAGCTGCCTTAGCTTCTTTCTTTCATGCAACAATGAAAGCTGGCCTTGTAGCAAAGCATAAGTACAGCAGTGACTTCCTCTCTTTCTTTCAAACCAAGGATGTGTGCCCGGACAAAACTAGAACCCTTACAGTAAACACCACGAAGTTCATTGAGTGCTGCATAGAGGGACATGAGGACAAAGGTGGCATTTCAGAGGTAGATGGGTTCTTTCACATGGATGGGCCCCAAAAAGGCATCAGTGATGTTTATAGTTTCATTCTCTGCTCCAGTTTTCAAGAGTTAATGATGGCTAGAGCTGGGCCAAAGTGTAAAAAGTCAGATGCGGGTTTTGAACACTTGTAAGTTTGGCAGTGTTCAGAACCAACGTCTGGGTTCAGCCCATTAGAGACACTCTGAAGAACTGGGTTCCTCTGCCCAATCTCTCCCTTCCCCCAGCTTCAGGAAGGTTTGGAGCTCAGAGTTTGGGTTCGATTCCATCTTTAACTATTATTCTCTGTCTTGGATACTGCACTGAGTTTGTATAGCAGTAATTATTAGCATAGAGGAAAGCACATATCCATTTACAGGAGCTTTATGCCGGGTGCTGTGCAACCACAGACAGAGGGCTCGATCCTGCAGAGGGCTGAGCTCTCAGGCCTTGACCTAGCAAAGCACTTAAGCACGTGCTTACTTTAAGCACTGTTGTGCTTTAAGTTAAGTGAGTACTTAAGTGCTTTGGTGGATCAGAGCCAGAGTTCAGCACCTGGCAGACTTGAGCCCCAAAGTATTAACATTGCTGTGAAGAGTTAACAATGTGGAACCTGAGCACATTCAGATTGGTTGGGTTTTCTGTCCCCTCTGCAGGGAAAAATACCTGCCCGTGGAAAAATCTGGCCTGGAATTTGAGCTGGTGAAGGCTTTGTTAACACAGAATGTATCTGAACTGGGGGCTTATTCTTACTATTTATTACTTATATTACAGTAGCAGTTGAGCTGGGGGGTGCTCCTTTGTGTTAGGGGCTGCATAGACACCTAGTAAGAAAGAGACAGTCCCTGCCTCAGAGTGCTGACGGTAGGCCCACCTACCATGGCGAGCCTCCGCACAGCGGTAAGTATTTGCAGGATCCAGCCTTGGGGAACCAGGCAACTTTGTATTCATGGCACCAAGACAATAAAATTACAAGTTGTAGTGAGTAGAAATTGGTTTGTAGCAGACTCTCTCATTTGTCATTTCCTGCGCTGGTTCCCAAAGCTCTTTGGAGGTGAAGGGGAAGAAGCAGATGAAATGCGGGATTTGATCTAAGGCAGGACCGCCCAGAGGATTCGGGGGCCTGGGGCAAAGCAATTTTGGGGGCCCCTTCCATAAAAAAAAGTTGCAATACTATAGAATACTATATTCTCGTGGGGGCCCCTGCGGGGCCCTGGGCAAATTGCCCCACTTGCCCCCCCCTCCCCACCGGGCGGCCCTGGTCTAAGGAATGAATGTCCATGGCGGTGGAGGTACCACTTATAAAGAATTACCTGACTGCCTGCCTACTCCTCCCACAGAAGGAGTACTGGGCAGAGCCTTGACTCCCCCCTCCCTCCCCCACTCACTGGCCAGTACAGGGCTGTCCTAATTTGCTGCTGGCACAGCCCCAATAAATGACTACCCCTCCCTCCCCCACCTCCCTTCCCATACCAGAGCAAATAGTATCTAGCATGATGGGCTCTTGGTCCATGATGAGGGCTCCTAGTTGCTCCAGGCATACAAACAGTAAATAATGACAATGATCATATTTAGGAAGCAGGGAAGGGGATTGTACCTGGCATGCTGCCTGGGGCTAATCCTACGGTGGGACAATTCCCGCAGCACCCTTTGCTCAGGGCTTTTCCTGCAGGCACAATCTAGCCCTTGGTTCTCTAACCAGTTATAGAATTTCCTGATCTGGAGTTTCATTCCTTTAGTTTTTAGCTAACGTTTCCATTTCCCTGGTTTACAAACATAACACGAAGTTAAACACCCGTCTCCCTTGGCCCTCCAACAGCAGTAGTGCGCTGCTCTGCTCTGTATCCTGGCTCTGTAACAAGGCTATATTACTAGAAAAATATCAATATTAAAGTCATTTTTCTCCCCACATTTCCTTTTGTGCATGTGTGGCATGGGGAGGGACTGAGGCAGTAATACCTGCATTTTTCATTCAGAGTAAATGTTCTTTAAATTACATGTTCTGCAGAGCAGGTAAATATGTTTCATGCTCCCCTAAAGCATCATATTAAAATGATATAAACCGGATAAGCATTTGGCCATTTCAAGATTGTTATAATATGTAGAATTGTCATACATAATAGTCATCGTTTTCATTTTCCTCCACTGATGTCCTAGAAATATTTATATATTTCCCCAGACTAGTAACCCTTACCAGCCTGTAGCTTTGCAAAAGACCCCTGTAGATTCCTGGTTTTGGTGGAGAGGAACAGTACTTTGTAATAGCTATCTCTTTAACTGGAAAAATAATTAACTTAGAGAATGGGGGGGGGTGGGGAATCTTACGACAAAATAGAGCTAGTATACTCTTTTATATCACTGATCTCTACTTTACCCAGCAATATTTCATACCGCCTTGCAGAATGTTTGTCAAGCCCTTTGCATACCTGTGTGCTAGCTGACTAAATACTCCCTGAAGACAGTGGTGTTGCATGCATGTAACACAGCAGAATGTGGACTACTGGGTCAGAATATGAATTTGCAAAATCTTCTCTTTATGTAAAAACTTTGCGTCTAATTCCCTGATGGTATGTTAATGCAGAGAGAGAGAGCAGAGATCCTTTTGACTCCTCTTATCCTTGCTACCTGGCTTTAAAGTTAGTGACCTCTCTAAAGTGGATCTCTCTTCTGTTAGCAGATAAGACTACTTGATTTATTTACCTAAGCACTGGGCTTCCTAGAACTTTACTGTGATTTATTTACTACTTATTCTTCAGAGAAAATGTCTAACTCTGCTGTAGGTGCACTGGACGTGAAACAATCAGGGTTTGGGTTTCATTGTTGGGACGCTGAATTTTCCTATTTTATCACTCATCCGTCCTTGTCAGACCTGTGAATCTGGCTGGCTGCTGTACTATACAAATCTCTTTACAACATCCACAACAGGAATGTGTGTAAATAATATTAAGATTGTGACACAAACTAACTGCGCTATGATGCAACTAGACACAATGACAGTTAGTGCTTAGAAGTCATGGTGATGGATGTTTCAGAAATGCTTATAGGCAGATTAGAGAGACAAGGTGGGCGAGGTAATATATTTTATTGGACCAACTTCTCTTGATGAGAGAAAGAGACGCTTTCGAGCTCTGTATAAGTCTCTCTCACCATCAAAACTTGGTCCACCTTGTGTCTCTAATATCCTGGGACCTAGATGACTACAATGCTGATACACACAGAGAGATGAGAGTGTGAGTGTGGGATTGTTAACAAGATCTGGGACCCGGAATCTTCCATTTTAATCTGGCACAGGTTGGCAGTGACCCAAAAGCATTGACAGTGGCCTGTGTGGAATGTGTTGGTCTGAGTTCATTTTCTAGTAGATGAAGCAGCATGCCATAAAAATCCACTCCCCAGTCTCGATCCTCAAAAGATGAGTCATGGAACCTGGACTGTCTTTTCACACCTAGAAGGGGTCTTCCCAGAAGGGAGTTAAGGCACAAAAGCAAAATGATTGAGGAATCTTGAAGCAGTGTGTGTGCTGTTCCTGCTGCCTGTACAATCCGGTCACTGAACCCTTCACTTCACTTTTTCCGCAGTACTGACAGAGAACCTCATGAAAGGTCATTGCACTTTAATGTCACCTCATGGAAAAGTGCCTGCGTTTTTTGCAGGGTATGTCTAGAAGAATCTCATCTTCTCACCTGAGGGCAGGCTTTCAAACTTGTCTCAGCAGAGCATTCTTCCAAAGTTTGCAACTTCTTTTCATCCTAGATCAGGTAACCAAGGACACCACTGAGAAGTTGCTCCCAGTTCCTCTCTGCAGTAAGACAGGCGCAGAGGGAGGAGGTGGCTTCCTGACCTCAGCAATGAAGTGGAAAAAGAGAAACATTTTTTCAGATACGCCAGTGACTAGCTCACTTATGCTGCATGCTGCTAACTTAACTCTGCTGCCAGTGACTTCCTGAATGAGACAGGTTAAAGAAAAAGGGAATGGGCTTGCTGGCTGAGTGTTTTCAGTGTGAGGACTTGATTTCCCCTTTCACAAAACACATCTTCCCCAGCAAAATGGCTAGGAAACCTGCCTGTGAAAACTCTCCAGGGTGCGCCTCTACTTCCTCTGAGCCACATTAGAGGTTGTATTGGTTTCAGTTATTTCAACAGAAAAATCACTTCCCTAACCAAAATAATAACACTGATGCCAAAAGAGTTGATATTGATGCAATACCTGTGTGTAGACAAGGCTTAAATATTCAGCTGGCCAGTGGAAATGAGTTAATGTAATAATAATTTGCACTTCTTTAGTGCTTTCCATTTGAGGCTCTCCAGTACTTGGTGATGGTTTGTGATAATTAACGATAAAGGAATTCACACTTGGGCCTTAGGCCCCTGTGAGAAAGTTGCACTAGTTTAACTTTAATCAGATTTAAAACCAATTTAGTTAAAATGGTGCAAACCCCTATGTGGATGCTTTTATTATGACGCAGAATTGAGTTAGGTTGGTTTAGCTGAAAAGTGACACCTAATTAATTTAAACTAAATCAATGAAGCCATTTTTACTAAATCACTCTTAGGCCTAGCCTACACCTAAAAATTAGATCAACCTAACCACATTGCTCAGGGCTGTGAAAAACTTCACACCCTGTGAGATGTAGTTGGTTGACATAATCCACTCGGTAATGGTGCTGCTTTAACGATCATGGTATTGTTAAAACAGTATATTTGTTCTGTGCAGACAAGGCCTGAATGTGAGAGAGAGACTTGGAGACTAAAGTTAGAAAGAAAATTACTCCAAATCCCCTTCCGACAATGTAGGAAGCATCTACACTACAGCACTCCTAAGCCACAGCTTAGCCACTGTAGTGTAGACATATCCTTAGTATCCACATGGGAGGAGGGGTGCACTAATTTAATTAAATTGTTTTTTCAAAAAAATCACACTTTTAGCTAAATTGCTGCAACTTTCTTGTGTAGACCAGGACTGAGGTCCGGTCTACACTACAGACCTAGATCAGTATAACTACATCGCTCAGGGGTGTGAAAAATCCACATCCACATCCCTGATGACGTAGTTATACTGCCCATATTCCCCCTCCCCTCCCCAGTGTAGACAGCACTCTGTCGACAGGAGAGCTGCTTCCATCGACAAAGCTACCACCTCTCGGGGAGGTGGATTAACTGCACCAATGGGAGAGCTTTCTCCCATCAGCGTAGGAGCATCTTTACTTATGCTCTACAACAACACAGCTGTACTGATGCAGCACTATAAGTGTAGCCCTGTCCTTGAGTTTAGTCTCCTGATCACCCTGTTAGGTAGGTAAATATTATCCTAATTTTACAGATGAGGAAATTGGGAGACAGAGAAAATGACTCTCCCAGGGTCACCCCGGGAATGAGCAGAAGAGCCAAGGAAAGATGGGGAGAACTCTGAGTGGCGAGGAGATGCTATGGACCATGCTGCCAGACGTAGGCTGCTCACTCCCAGCTGCAGATCTCATTTTCAATCGATGTCACGAAAGGCATTGCAAGAAGAGCTGGGAGAAATGTATTCAGCAAATAGGAAATTTGCCCAAAAATGCATTTTGGGGGACACAAAAGCTATTTGCAAATTTTGGCTGGGAAAAAAACGCCATTTTTATTCCTTTAATGTGGAATTGGTTCATTTTGACATTTTTGAAATGAACCCTTTAGTGATTTTGTTCTAGATTGACATTTCCAAAACAAAATGTTGTTTTGAATCAACGCAAACCATGTCCCCTCCGCCCCCATTTCTGGGGTGGGAGGGAAGTAAAAATATTCAGTTTTGGTTCTAAAGAAACTATTTCTCCCCCTTGCCCCTGGATTTTTCAGTTTGGCCACCGAATAAACACAAAACAAAACAAAAAACAAACAAACAAAAAAAAACCAAACCCCAATTATTGGCTCAGCTCTAAATGCAAGGATGTGGCACTGTCTATGGGAGATCAGCACCGGAATAAAGAACAACTGGCTCAGATTCAACTGGGGCAAGACCAAGGAGTAAAAACTAAAGAATTACCTGAGGCAGATCCTCCCCCCACCATTTGCCAAAGTGTTTTAGAAGTCGGAGTCCTGTTTGGCACATAATTTAGATGACCAGATAGCACTAGTGACTAAAAATGTCATCTCCACCTGCAGCTTGCTAGGAAAATGTGCTCTTTCTTCACAGAGAAGGATCTGTGATGGTGCTAGGCTTCAGAGGTGCTTCCTCTGACTTCAGCTGGGTGCTCAGCCCTGCTGAGAATTGTGCATAGCAAGCCTCGAACAGCACTCTCTCTGCTGGCTTTAGCTGGGGATTGGCCCTGCTTATGGAACGAGCTTGATGCTTAGAGAGATTCCTTGCTTGTGTTTTCTTCATGGCCCAGGGACTGTGCATCTATTTAATAGGCAGTTTTTCGGAGGAGGTAAGCATCCTGCTTCCTCTCCTCCAGGCTATATTGTGTTGGATTGTCTCCCCTCCACCCAGCACCAGGGGGTAACATATGGGCTGTTATTCATTAACTCAGAAGCCTACAATCCACAGGAAACTCTCTGGTCCGGGAGGCTTGTTGACTATTTTAACTGCTACTGGTTAAACCAAAGCTTAATCCTAAAGTAGTATTTAGTTAAGGAAATATCAGAGGAAAAGCTAATGGCCACTTTAAACCCTAGCCACTTCCATGGGGAATCACACACCATAAGGAAATACCACGAATACCAACACGCAGTATTTGCTCTTTCTTGCGCAGTTTAGTCTTGCATCAGGCCCTAAATTAAGTGAAGAAAACCCCTTAGCCATCTTGACTATTGCCGATTTCACCATTTAAACCCACTTATGCCTAAAGCCCAAAGATTCTCACATTAAACCACTTGATTTAAACATGGTGAAAATGTTTCACGAATCAAAATAAGCCAGGTTTAAAGGCAGGCGTTGGTATTTAGTTAAGCACGTCTAATAAAGGTTTGGTCAGCACAGGGGTAAATATTTGTCATCATGTACTTTAATTTAAAAAAAAATCACATTACAAAGCATATTTTCTTTTCCTCCACTGTCAGAATCCAAGATGCATCTTTAATTGGTTTAATGGAGCCACAAAGCATGACATTAGACAGCTTTTTCCTAGTTCACAAAGGTCATATTGACATGGAGCTAGTGGTATTTCCTTGTTTTCTAGATAAGATAAAGCAAAGGGGAAGTGTTTGGTTCCAGGTGAGTGGAAGAGGGTATAAGAAACGGGAAGAAGATAACAGTGTTTGGCACAGGTGGGAATTTATCATGCAGACTTTCCACTCTGTTTACATTCAAGCTGCAACAGCATGAGCGTTTTTCTGTATACAGAATCTAAATCTCCTTGCTGTACATTTTAATTCCCAGAGAAAGGTTTAGAGCACAGGCGAAACTGTAGCTGGGTATTTATTTTAGAGTGGAATTAGACTATGTTCCTTCTTAAAGCTCACAGAGCTCTAGTGCGTTTCACAAACATTGTTGGGATGAGGCTGAATTACACCCCAGGAACCTCGCACACCGTGAAGTCAGATGAAATCAAAGGGTGGGCTCCTCTCCTTCGGACAGCTGTCTCCTAACCCTGTCCTTTGAACACAGGGCTTTCAGCAGAGCCCCATAAACCTCACACTTGGAAAATCCTACATTGAGTCTCAATAATTTCAAGCAATTTCTTATCAACAGCCAGATCTATAAATATTTCTTTAATCTCTGGTCGCTCTTCCTGTGCTCTCAGGACCTTCTACCCCAGTGCACATAGCAACCCTGACAGGCACTGATGGGCCATAGTTCTGTCAGTGCTTACTACTGTCCTAGCTGAGTGCAGATAATCAATAGTGCAAGGTTCATAGGAGTCTCTTGTTCCAGTTTTCCCCTTCCCACTGGGAACAATTGTTCTGAAGCCTTTTGTGCAGCTCATTGAGAGAGAGAAAGGTTCTTGCCAGCCTTTTGCTTTAGATTCTCTAGGCAGCGCCTGGCAGTAAGGATCAAACTGAAGATTGCAGCCAATAGTGCATACACCAGAGGTGGTCCTTGAAGAGGTTTCTAGTGGCTTTGCCTAAGGGTCTGGAATGTAAGTATGGGTTTGCTGCTACACTTAGGGCAAGATCCTCAGCTGGTATCAGTTGGTGTAAACTCTGTGGAAGCGACACCAATTGGCACCAGCTGAGAATTTGGCTCTTGTATAAGAGTGGTGTCTCCTCAATCCTATGGAAGCAAGGACTCAAATGGCAGGGGCATAGTCAACAAATGTCCCTAATGAATCTCGGGTAGAAATGCAACTTTTTAGCTGCTGCCGTGTTCTTCACTTACCTGTTTTGACCACACATGGTTGAGAATTTCATGAGCTAGATATGGAAATTCTTAACAGGCTTTGGTTATCATCTGTTCCATCTTATTGATCGATTTTAGGCTTTTCAAAAAATGGGTTAAAATAGCCAAAAATAGAGACTGTGTAGAGGAAAGAATATGATTTCCAGGCCCAATCACCATGCGATGGTGCAAGTATCCAGTACTATTGTGAGACATAATAGCTAATACTGAAATGTGTTATCCCTAAAAGAAAAATACCGACATTACTTTAATACAGAACAATTATTTCACTGTTGTTAGGTTAGCTCAGAATTCTAGTTAGATATAGATTTTGTTTAAAAAAAAAGCCCAAATCGGTGTTGAATAATACTAATACATGTATCATTCGCTGTAATCCTTTGTCTGTATAAAATGAATATCAAATTACTTCCAAAGTCTCAGGAAATATGTTAACTCTGAAGAAAGGTAGCTTGGAGTATCCCACTGTTCTCAGCCCTTTTGCAATAAAAGGGGAAAGAAGCTACAAATGATAATTTAATATTTTTTAAAAAGAGCGTTTTCATGGTGCAATTAATATTTTACTTAAACATTATATACATAGCCACAAAACACGCCACTGTGAAGCCATAATGACTTGTAAATTATTCAATTTGCGAACTGTCTGCTATCATTTTGATTATAACAGCTGATTAGTGGCTGGTATTGAAGAGTATCATTAGGCAAAACATCTAATTTTTTTCTTCTTAGAAATAAGTAGGTAAAACCTGTTCCCGCATGTGATTTGGGGAATTAGAGAAAGGGATAAGTGAGGAAATGTTCTGTTCCATTTATCATATTTGGGTGTTGAGCAAAAAGTTCTGAAATTTAAGAAAAATGACTGTGTCTTAGTAAGGATATTGATCCACCGTCAGGTATATTAATATCCAGTGCAAATATTGCCAGTTGCAGTCTGTTGAAAGAATAAAACCTTTTTATAAAACAATTCATCTTCTGAAAAATCATGATTTTTCTTTATACCTTAAAGCCAATGGTCAACATCTCTCATATCACCAGTAACAGGATGTACTGAAACAAAATTTGACTCCCAGCAGCCAGGGGTTAATCTTTTTGAAAAGTGCCTTGTTTTAAGTTTCCCAGAGGGTGAGTCATCCTGAAATGCATTACATTGCGGTGCATCAGTCATGTAGCCTTATGTCTCGGAGTCATAAAGTCACATAATTGGATCCGACTGACACTATCTGACATGACAAGTCACTCAGGAAAGTGCTAGTAAACAAAAAACATGTTGTTCTGAAAATTCTACTTAAAGCTGCTCCCGATCGTGGTTTGTCCATGTTTTGTTTTATACTGCAAAGCAGAACATGTGTTTTATAATGGATCTGGGGTCGGGGGCAGAGGAGAATGCATGAAAGGAGTTTCTGATCTAGAAATAAACAAGCTATTGTCATTTTGGTTTACAGACAACTTGTTCAAAAGTTGATTTTCATGGTGGAATCCTCTGAGAACATGATTTCCTTTTAGATTTTGGTAACATCAACTGAAGCACGTCTTGTAATGTTTTTCTAGAGCAGGGGTCGGCAACATTTGGCACGCGGCTCGCCAGGGTAAGCACCCTACCGGGCCAGGCCAGTTTATTTACCTGCTGACGCAGCAGATTCGGCTGATCGTGGCCCCCACTGGCCACGGTTCGCCATCCCGGGCCGCTTCCCGCCGCCCCCATTGGCCCGGGACGGCGAACTGCGGCCAGTGGGGGCCACGATCGGCCGAACCTGCCGCGTCAGCAGGTAAATAAACTGTCCCGGCCAAACGTTGCCGACCCCTGTTCTAGAGTATGATCTCTCTCTCTCTCTTACACACTCACTCACTCACACTCTCTCTGAGAGAGATTTTGAGAACCCAATTCTGACAGGGAAACAGTGATACTACTTGCAAAACATGCCAGTGAAAAACCAGGCTCTCTTTAAAGTAAAGCCCCTATTCAGTACTATGTGCCCCAAACACTGCAGGCCAACAATTCCAAGGGCTTCTAAAATTCCTTTTGCAGTATGTGTAGGCTTAGCCATTTGCTTCTCTGACTGCACAAGTGTGTACACAAACTGACACACAACAAATATTGTAAGAGGGATAGCTCAGTGGTTTGAGCATTGGCCTGCTAAACCCAGGGTTGTGAGTTCAATCCTTGAGGGGGCTACTTTGGGATCTGGGGGAAACATCAGTACTTGGTCCTGCTAGTGAAGGCAGGGGGCTGGACTCAATGACCTTTCAGGGTCCCTTCCAGCTCTATGAGATAGGTATATCTCCATATATTAAAGGCCTTTTGAAAAGGTGGCCACTTCCAATCTCAGCCAGTTCTACACATTAGGAATACAAGACAAGTTTGTGTTAGGGTGGAGTTTAGCAATTGCCATCTCTCTCTCCATTCTAGTGCATCCCATCATGCTGTTTGCCCCAGGACCTATCATTACAAGGTTCTATGTAAGTTTCTAACCCTCCTGGTTGCAGAGAGAAACTTGGAAATATGACCCAAGTGCCCTGTAAATGAGTTGGCTGCCCCTGAGCGCCCTCTTATGGCCAGGATGCCTCTGCACTGCCCTGCCCTTTATTCTGCCTCTTCCAGGCCCTACTACAGACTCCACACTCTTGCTCGTCCGATCACCACCCTCGTTGGGTTCTGGGTTTATTCAGACAACTCAAAAGTAAAACTCCAATGGCCCCAAAATCTGCCCCAAATCATGGCTGTCCCCTCAGAGTCTGGGTGAGCAAAAGGGTTCCTTCAGAGAGCCCTATGCAGTTTTAGGGGGCGACCCGTCCTGCAGTTCGGCTGGCATCTGTCCTGCTCAGCGCTGGCTCCACTGTAGCCTTCCCAGAGTCAGCTCTCTCATCAGGAACCAGCTGGTTGCACGTCCCTCCCCGTGGCAGGTGTCTCTAGCTTATTTTAACAAGCCTGCAAGGTTCCTGAAGGCAGCTCCTTCATTCCCTCTCACGCCCTTTGCTCTCTGACATGCACCCTGAAAGCTCAAAAAGCCAGAAGGCAAATAAAAAGAACCCAACACCTTTTAAAAAAAAAATCTTATAATTTGGCGGGGCTTGACTCTTGATGTATAAATGCTTGAGGTAGGCAATGCTGGTGCCTGAATTTGAGCAACCCCCTGCTGGAAATCCAGAGGATTCTGCCCTAAAATCTTTAGGTCAGAAGAATTTTCCCTCTGTTGGTAGGTGTCCAAGTTCTATTGACTAAAGTTCAAGTGAGATGTCTTATTCTCACCGTCCCTTCTCCCATACACATCACAGACTCTTCAAGGGTCAATCAGACAGCATTATGGCCAAAATTGTCAAGTTTAAGTTACTAAAGTAAGACACCTGCATCCACACTTAAAAAAGATAGTAGGGGGTTGTTGTTTAACACTTCTGTAAAATCAAACCACTTGTCTTTTAGTGCTTAAATGTGGATTTGGGCCAAGGTCCTCAAAGGTATTTAGGTGTCTAACTCCCACTTGGGAGTTACCTTTGAAAATCTGGGATTTTGGAGCTTAACTTTAGGTCCCTTAAACTTGACAATTTGGGCCTGAAGCCTCTGTGCATCAACTAGACTCATGGCCATAAGACTGGCTCTCAAGAAGCAAGATTTTGAGCTAAGCAGATGCTTCCAGGAAGCTGGTTCTTGCTTTGCTTTTGCAGTATTTATTCACCAAACCTCCTTGTCAAGCATAGCAAGAGAAGCGGTATAAAACAATGAGCTGGAACACATGTTAACGAGCTGTTGTGCATCACCTGGGAAAAGTATGGGACGTAGTGTGGTATATTGAAAAATGGTGATCTATCACTTTAAACTCTCAGGGGATTTTCTGGTCCTGCTTGCAGGCAGGGGGCTCTTTAGGGAAGTATGCAATCAGTCAGTCAGCTGACAGTCTACAGTAAAGTGGAGTGAGTTGTAGCTCTCTGTTTTAAGGAGCAGCCTGCTTTTTCTCCCTCTGTTTTGGGTCATTGTGTGTTATCGTTTTGGATTCTAAGAAATAAAATAGAGTTATGCGGCAACCTTCCAGCAAGAGTCTTCTTTATATTGTTGTCTAACTTCTCTGTGTTATGTTTCACGGCATTCATAGATTAAAATAATTATCTCTGTTAACAGATGAGGCCCTAAGCAGGAAAGGAATACAGTGGATGAAGCAAGAAAAAAATATTGTACCTTAAAAATACACTCTAAGTAATTGAAAATATACAGATTTGTTGGTTTTCATCTCTAAGTATCAGTTTATTTTTAAACCCTTGTAGTGATTTTTTCCAGGGAAATTGAAATTAACAAGTAAATTAATCTCTCTCTAATGGGAATGGTTCAAATTAACGTGTGCTGAGACGTTATACAAATATACAGCCTATTTGGGTGGTTGGTTCTGACAGTGGTAGAGGATTGCTTCTCATATTATCCACAAAAATCTGTCCTCACAGCAGAAAAGAACATAGAGCCATATTATACAATGAATTCTTCCACAACTCTCCCATTGACTTCAGTGGGATGCCCTCACATAAAAAAAGGGTGGGAAGATATGGTCTTTGGAATTCTACCCTAACTCCACATCCCCCATGAATTTGGTACCTGAGTCAAAGCATAGGATTTATTCTCTTTACTGTAGAGCATAAGCGAAGTCCTCAATCGGTGTAACTCCATTGACTGCAGTGGTGCTACATTGATTTACACCAGCTGAGAATCTGATCCTATACTTCTTATTGGTAGTACAGCTCCCAAATTTCTTAAAGATGAAAATTATTGCCCAGTAATGTTTTGTACAAGACCCTTTCCACATGCAGATATAGAGGGGAATGTCCCAGACAACAGCATTACTTGATTTGGATAAGAGGAGATATCACAGGAGTAAGCAACATAGTGAAGACTAATCCAAGCCCACTTTTTCATGTCTTTCAGTACAAGTGCAAGGGGACACTTCATGGATGCAAAAGGCAACACATTCAGATATTTTATTTTAACATAATCTATATCCTGTAGAACTCGCGATTGCAGGGTATTGTTGAACCAAAGGATCTGAGATTTAAAAAAATGAATTAGATACATTTGGTTGGGGGGAAAAATCATCTATGGTTACACTATTGGAGAAAGTTTCATGCTTTTTCAGGATATAATCCTGACCCCTATAGGGATCAGGATGAAAATTCCAACCCTCTCCTTCCTATTAGAGTACTGGCCATATGCCATGAGTTTTCTTTACTTCCTCTTAAATATCCAGAATAAATTGTTGTAAGAGCCACGACTAGAGGGTTTGTAGCACTAGTCTTATTATCTCCAGGACACATTTTAATGTCATTGTGACAGAAGTGATGGGGATAACAAGGTGACTCACTGACTTGTACCTTCCTATCTATTTAATGGGATTTGCGGGAGGGATAGCTCAGTGGTTTGAGCATTGGCCTGCTAAACCCAGGGTTGTGAGTTCAATCCTTGAGGGGGCCACTTAGAGATCTGGGGCAAAATCAGTACTTGGTCCTGCTAGTGAGGGTAGGGGGCTGGACTAAATGTCCTTTCAAGGTCCCTTCCCATTCTAGGAGATAGGATATCTCCATTAAATTTTATAAGTCAAACCTTCTTCTGGCTGAGCTGAAGCTGTTCATTTAATGTGTTGCCTGTGTTTCTGGAGCCAAAGGTTTGTACGGGTCTCTTCTCAGCACTGCAGGCATGCAGTTAGTGGATGACTGTGTCTGTATTTTTGGTTCTAGCTGCAGAAAGACTTAACTGATTTGTGCCGTCAATGGACTGAAGCCTATGCTCAAAGTGAAACACATACTTAAGTGTAGAGCTGGTTGAAGATTTTCTGACACTTTTTTGGGGATAAAACACTTTTGGTGGAAACCCAAGCTGGCTCCCTGACTGCCTCACTTGCCTGTTGGCTGGCTGGCTCCCCCTGCTGGTGGGCAGGCACTGAAGTGGATTGTTTTGCTGGAAATTCCATGCTGGCAATGTTTTGTTCTGATATGAAACCTTTAAAACATGGGCAACCCTCATTTTCCCAAGAAATGGCAATTCCCTTTTCCAGCCAGCTCTTCATAAGCGCTTTGCTGAATTAGGGTCATGTCAGAGTTCCTATCATGCGGTTGCTGGACCTCATGGGGCATGACTTGCCCCTGTGACTCACTACTCAGTCAGCAGCACTCCCTAGCCTCGTTATAACTTCTGCACTTCCCATTGGAGAGGTTTATCAATCCTTTTTCTTCCACTTTAGACTGCCCTGGGATGTGTTTACCTTTGCTTTCTATACTTGGACAGCTCCATGCCCAAGCTGTCTCAGAAAATCTTCATAAATAGCATTAGCATTTTAAACCCCTGTATCCTAGTCAATGAAAGAACCCTCAGCCACCCTCTCTCTCTCCCCCCAGGACTGAAATCCTAAAATAGTGAGTCCAACTCTCAAAAAAAGCACATTAGCCTGGCATGATAACCTGGCCAGTCTTATTTTTCCTGGGATCTCTTACAAGATATTATTTCATATCTGCGATCGTCTTCTCATATCCTTAGGATTGGATGTCAGCAACATCCTCTCTGACCTGCTGTGCTTCCAGACACCCACAGGGAATCTTATTCTCCACTCTTTCCTTTTTTCCCCCTCTCTCCTTCTCCCTCTCTTTCCCTCTCCTTCCCTCCCCCACAGCTCTTTACCATGTGTGATACCTCTGCATCCTTAAATTGAACTTGAGTTGAAATTTTGAATCTGTTCTATATACTCACATTGTCCAAAAAAAATTAAATCCTTTACAATATATTATTGATTGGTGTAAATTTAAAATAAGATTATGTACCCTTCTTTTTGCAGAAGAGTGAATTCTTGAACACTTTAAAATATTTCCTTAGGGAGAAAATAAAAATAAAATATACAAAGTGAACAATTACTGTCAGGTAGAAATAAAACAAAATTTTACAAGGACAGTTGCTATCGTGAATAAGAGAGAATACTTTGGCTTTTGTTAGAATCCTATGGAAATTAAGAATTTATTTTAGACAAGCCCTTGCATGTTTCGCCACAAGCAATGAGTGTTCTGTCAAGTTGTCTCTCTGTGTATTGTAGTTACACCGCCTGCAACATGCTGAAAATAACAATCAGGAGAACTTCATGGTGCATCTTTCAGCTACCTTAAAATCCTGCTTTTCAATTTGACATGCTGGTTTAGATCTGAATTAATAAATATCTCACATTCAGAGCACAGAATATCAAGGCTGGAAGGGACCTCAGGAGGTATCTAGTCCAACTTCCTGCTCAAAGCAGGACCAATTCCCAGACAGATTTTTGCCCCATCCCTAAATGGCTTGCTGCAAGGATTGAACTCACAACCCTGAGTTGAGCAGACCAACGCTCAAACCACTGAGCTACCCCTTCCCCTCTGTATGTGTCTCTGATCAACTTAATCCCATCCCAACTGAGCTAAACAACAAACTTAATTACTCTAAAAGGTATGCCAATAAAATTCTTTTTATTCTCCCAAAATAATAGGCCTCTCTGAGTTGATTTGTGCATGTCCTCATTTTCAGGGTATGCTGTTTAATTTCTGTTGACCAGTGTTTAGTTATTGTCACTAGGGCTATTATGGAGCTTGTTGAAAGCAGTGTTGCAACCTATTTGTTTCAACACTAATAATTTTCTCCCCACATATCAGAAGACATGGCTGCAGAATCGTTATTACAACCAGAAATATTCAGATGGGTGCACAGCATTTGGCTAATTAATTTCTGATCATTTGCAGTGTTAACAGTCAACTGCAGGGGGCCTGTGTGATGGCTAATCTGCAGGAGAAGTCATGGTGAAATGATTGGGAATCTGCTTCTGCTGGTTGCCAGATAAATTCTTCATATGACAATGTCATAGGGTTAATTAATTAGATTAATGACTCCCGGTGTTGTGTTTCTCTTTGTCTTTCTTATTTGCCACAGCCTGCTGAACAGGTATTCCAAAGGGTCTATTTTGAAGTTATGTCACAGATAAATTATAATGTGCTCTTTTTATTTCTAGTTCTGGCATATGCCCGCGTGTATATTTTAACAGAGTTTAGTAATTTATCCCTTCACAGAACCTTTGTTTTTTTTTTACTGAAGTCTGAACTACCAAAAAATCCATAGACTTTTTTTCAGCAGCAGTGTTGTAACTTAGTAATTTCAGTGTCTGGAGCTTCAATCCCCACAAACAAGGAAATTCAGAGATAAGGCACAATTTTAGACTGGCATAGTAGGCTGAGCTCCCATCTTTTAACATTTTCCACCCTCAGAGAACATAGGAATTGCCAGACTGGATCAGACCTGAGGTCCATCTAATCCAGTGTCCTGTCTCTGACAGTGACCAGCACCAGCTTTAGAAGAAGGTACAAGAATTCAAACAATGTGCTTTCAGTCTAGATGACTTTTGATTAAGGAAAATTACAAAGAAAAAAACCCAGAAAGTTTGTGGGTGAGAGGAATTGGGGTGCACAGTCATAAGAACATAAGAATGGCCGTACTGGGTCAGACCAAAGGTCCATCTAGCCCAGTATCCTGTCTTCCGACAGTGGCCAATGCCAGGTGTCCTAGAGGGAATGAACAGAACAGGTAAACATCAAGTGGTCTATCCCTTGTTGCCCACTCCCAGCTTTTGGCAAACAGAGGGTAGGGACACCATCCCTGCCCAGCCTGGCTAATAGCCATCGATGGACCTATCTTCCAGGAACTTATCTAGCTCTTTTTTGAACCCTGTTATAATCTTGGCCTTCATAATATCCTCTGGCAAAGAGTTCCATGGACTGACTGTGCGTTGTGTGAAAAAATGCTTCCTTTTGTTTGTTTTCAACCTGCTGCCTATTAATTTAATTTGGTGACCCCTAGTTCTTGTGTTATGAGAAGGAGTAAATAACACTTCCTTATTCACTTTCTCCACCCCAGTCATGATTTTATAAACCTCTATCATATCCCACCTTAGTCATCTCTTTTCCAAACTGAAAAGTCCCAGTCTTGTTAATCTCTCCTCATACGGAAGCCGTTCTATACCCCTACTAGTTTTTGTTGCCCTTTTCTGAATCTTTTCCAATTCCAATATATCTTTTTTGAGCTGGAGCGACCACATCTGCACGCAGTATTCAAGATGTGGGCGTACCGTGGATTTATATAAAGGCAATATGATATTTTCTGTCTTATTATCTATCCCTTTCTTAATGATACCCACCATTCTGTTAGCAAATGTCCTTCCTCTTGATTCCTACCCCACTCTACCCCTTCTTCCTAGCAGGTGATTCTTGCATTTAGAGGTACAGGATACGGAAAATGGAGCCAGAGCTTCTTCCACCATCACTGCCTTGTATAAAGTAAATAAAACATGGAATTAAAGAGTAAATGCCTGAAACAGCTTCTAAGCCCTTCATAGAGATGGCAAAGGGGAGTCAGACAGGGGTAAGTCCTTCTGAGTGCATGCTCTTAGAGAGGCCTAAAGGAAGTTCGGAGCAGGGCGAGGTAAGGTTTCCTGCCCAGCTTCTCATCTCAATTACAGTAGCCAAAATCCTTATGAACTTTGACTTCATGGGAGTTACTCTGCATTAGCACTGATGTGACTGATGTGATTTGGCCCTCTGTCTTTTTAAGAGCATATGCATGGCGTGACATTATGAGATCCTCTTTGAATGGCATCTGTTATCTTCCAGGCTGTCCTCTTTGTGTAAGCCAGGCTGGTGAATTTGCCAACAGAGTGGTACTGGTGTTGCTCATAAAATGCACCAACCTCGGCTGGTACATAAAGTTACCATAGAGGCTGCTGCCTCCAATAATACCAGCCCTAAGAAGTTTTGTGTGTCCCCCAGGCCTTTTTCAAAAGAGTTCTTAGAAAATTGCCCTCCCCTCAAATAAATATATATATGGGGGGAGGGGGCTCTTTGTGGAGAGGCAAGGGAAGAGCACAAGGTTGTCACCTGTGCAGGTTTTCCCAGGAACGTCCCTTTTTTGAGCCAGTTGGAGCCATGTCAGTCCCAGGATATTAGAGAGACAAGGTGGGTGAGGTAATATCTTGATTGGACCAACTTCTGTTGGTGAAAGAGAGAAGCTTTTGAGGCATACAGAGCTCACCTTCTTCTACCTTTGTTGAGGTAGCTGTCCCAGGAAATCCGTAAGGGTGTTTAGTACACAGCCAACTGTCCAGTTTTATGGTCTCAGGATCATCCCAGATGTCCTGTTGTTTTTTGTACCTCAGAGGTAGAAACCCAAGGAGAGCGCCATCCCAGAACTCGAGGCTGGAAAGCAGAGGAGTCACCCACCTTACCAGTCTCCTGCCTGCTTTTTCCTCAGAGAAATTTGGCATTGATGATCCCGGTTTTGATGGGCGCAATTAGAATATAGCAGTGGTGGTCTTTTATCGGCTGCACTAGTACTGGTGAATCCTGGAGCCTCGTCCTGGGGTGGCGGGGTCCTTGTTCACAGGTGAATCCAGGCTAAAATTGACCATGGATGATTTTCATCTTGTCCTTGTGTGCGCACACACGCATGTCTAAAGTCTGTATAATTCTTTACAAGGATCTCTCCCCCTCTAAAGCAAGTGCATAAATTTGAGCCGCCAATTCAAAATGAGGGGGAAAGACATGCTTCCCAAGTTGACTGTTAAGCTCTCTGCAGCTACTTGCGCACAGCCCCCTGCATTAATGAAGCTCGCTGCTAGCGGTGAAGTTTGTAGCTTCTTTGACTCTCGTTATCTAATGATAGGGCTATTATCTCCCGCAGGGTGAAATCACTGCAAGCTTTTTCTTTAAATTAAATCAAAACATAAAGTTTTTAAATAGAAACACTCTGGTGTTTCATGTCAAAGCCCTTTAGCACAAGCAGCTGCCCAAGCAAGCCATACCCTGAGCATAATTCCAACCCTCATTTTACTCCAATAAATGCTTTCCTTTGTCTCTCTGCATTGGGAGATACAAATCAGGCTATGTAAATGTGGGCAATAGATCTTAATTATGAGCAGCAGGTGTTTGCGCAGGGCGCTCAGGTGAGGGGGAGGGGCGTTGCTTGTTGCCGATTTTACAAAAGGAGCCCTGCAAAGCTCCAATTAATTAACTACTTTTAATGAGTTCAGCTCCCCAAGTGAAAGGATCAGTGCCTGGCTTGTGGCTGGTACAGTAGAGCAGCCTCAGCAGAAAGTGGTTTAAAAGCAGTTATACAGCTCAACCTCCGAAATGCAACCATCGGCCAGGGGGATTGAAAGCAATAAACCCTAAGAAATCAATTTGCAGGAGCATTTACTACAGTGAATGAAGCAACCTGTTAGAAAAACTAATTGCCTGGGAAGCACCTCGCAGGATTTGGTGTCACTGTGGACAAAGACCTATTTTCCAAGCTCATTTTTTGTTGATTTAGAATATATATATAAAATAAGGCAGGCCAAGAGGAAAACAGACAGACAGATATGTCAGAAACATCCCCAAATGGACTGATAGCCAAAGGAGAATGGAAGTTTTACAACTCTTTTGTGACTCTTTTTCACACAACACACAGTCAACCTGTGGAACTCCTTGCCAGAGGATGTTGTGAAGGCCAAGACTATCACAGGATTAAAAAAAAACTAGATAAGTTCATGGAGGATAGGTACATCAATGGCTATTACCCAGGATGGGTAGGGATGGTGTCCCTAGCCTCTGTTTGCCAGAAGCTGGGAATGGGTGACAGGGGATGGCTCACTTGATGATTACCTTTTCTGTTCATTCTCTATAAAGCACCTGGCATTGGCCACTGTCGGAAGACAGGATACTGGGCTAGATGGACCTTTGGTCTGACCCAGTATGGCTGTTCTTATGTTCTTACTGCAACAATGGAAGGTGTTGGTCAACAATTTAATGTACAGCGTGGTCTTGGAATTAAAAGAATATTTCTTATCCAGGTAAGACTATTGTCCTCTATCCACAGAATGGATGAAGGTCACCCAGCTTCCTCACTCTGACCCACCCGTGTGATGAGCTCTGACAACTCTAAGGGCAAAAGGGTGATTTGACCTTCGTGCCCATTTGTTACTTGGCTTTTCTGCTGAGATTATTAACAATGGTGCTGGCTGTTGCCACGGTGTGTGTTCTGTGATGTGGTCACCTGAAATGAGATAGGTCTACTGGATGTTGGATGGCCACATCCAGATCTGTGGACTATCACAAGTGGCCAGTGAGAGCTTTGCTGTTGATTTAAGGAGGGGTTGAATCAGGCATCCTGTCCAGATTCAGACTGGTGCCCACTACCAGTCCCCTAGCTTAGATGACGTACCTAGTTCCCAATAACCCTGGTTGTAGAATGAGCTCATTCTAAATCAGTAGCTAATTCCAGCAGCTAAGTGACATTGAATTAGATCAGGGCAGCCCTTTGCCAACACTGAGTAGGTACGATAATTCACCAGTAATAAATAGTAGGTCAACCCAATCTGCACTCAGTAAATGTTAGCCATTCCCATCATTTAAACAGGCCCAAACCTTCCTCCCTCCTCTATGTGTGGGAAAGCCCATCTCTCCACGTTAGCACACAGTGGCCCCATTGTGGTTCCGTTGGATGAGTATAAGTAACAATATTTAGTATTTATATGGCACACAACATGCTCCTATTGCTGCACAAACAGTAGGGGCTA
This sequence comes from Trachemys scripta elegans, assembly GCF_013100865.1. Classification (NCBI taxonomy): domain Eukaryota; kingdom Metazoa; phylum Chordata; order Testudines; family Emydidae; genus Trachemys; species Trachemys scripta. Next base: position 6,836,786 of record NC_048306.1, on the reverse strand, counting down.
GATTGCCCCTTGTCCTGTATACCCACTTGCTACCTGCAATGCTGGTCTCAGCACAGCAGGGGCTAAACCCTAGTCTGCTCCTGGGGCAATTCAGCTATGCGCTGCCCCTTCCTGAGGGCTGACTGCAAAATGGCAGCCTTGCCTTACATCATTAATCCTCACGACACTTATTTTATTTACCTCCAGTGCTGGCAATATTCGATAGTGCAGGTGGAGTCCGACTCTCCATTATCCTGCACCTTCTGTAGTCATCTACGCTGGTGCAGAGCAGGTAAACAACATGATCATTCCACTGTAGCAGTGCTTTGCGCTTCCTTTGTCAACAACGACATGAGGGCACCAGGCCCAGGCTCTGTGGCACAATTTTGCTACAAACGGTTTTTTTTGGGGGGGGGGGGGGAAATCCCCCTTTAAACAAACCGACAAACACTCTAACAGCATTAATCACTTGGGAGGGCACTTGTTCAATGTATAGGCAAATCTGCATGACGTAAAGGGTGGTTGCAAGATACTGTATTAGCAAACAATAGTCAAGTAAAATTGCTTTGCTAATATAGTGGGGTCCTGGCCCACCACTGAGGCTCCTATGTGCTCTGGTAATGCCAATAAATAATAATAATAGCAGATTGCTTGATCATGAACCTCTCAGACCAAATCTCTATTTCAGTAACAGACTTAATTGAATAGGGAAGTATGTGCTTATGTTAGAATTTGTACCATAACGGTGCTTTTCTAAATCTTCTATCTACGGGATGGGAAGGGGCGGGGATATTTCTTTAATAGGAATTAAGTGTCTGAAATTGTTTAGAGGGGGAGTCGTTACTTCTGGCAGTGCAAGACCGTCAACCCACTTTAAATAGGATAAATGAATGGGAGCTTCAAGGTACGATCAGCTGTTTATTTACACCCATTGTCTCCTTGTTTCCCACACAAATATATTCTGTGTTTAAAATGTATAAAGCTGGGCAAGTCCTTCTCACGCTGTTCTCAGTAAAATATTGCTCGCCGCATCTCTCTGAGGGGCTCCTGACAAATAGGGTCTTGTTGTCTAACTTTCTCTCTGCTGAGGTTAATGATTAAGTGGTTCAGAAGGTTAATTCCTGGAGATAGTGTTGTCTTTGGCTTGAACAGATGTTGGTGGTGCTTTAATGTGGTTATCAAACTCTGCTGCCCTTCATTCCTGGCTCTGTGCAGCCCTGGGTATTGTTCAACAATGCATTCCAGGCCCACTCTATGGAGATCCGGCAGAGCCGAACAGACCATAGCATTTCTAGCTGCAAAGCACAGGATTTTCGGAGGTCACAGTGTATATTGACAATATACAGCCCGTAAACTGATCATGCCAGACTTGATCTTTAAAAGATCTGTAAATATTTGTGTGTGCATAAAGATACAGAACACTTTTTGATGCTCTGATTGAACAATCTGCAAAGCTACTCACACTCATTATATCTTCAAATCTTTCAATAGCCCCTATAGAGTAGTAATTACTATGCTCCATTGTGTAACTCCACCTTCTTTTCCTTTTTTTTTTTCCCTGTCAGAGCCTCATATCTTGTTAGAAGATATGAATCTCAAAAGGGTCTGAAATAATCTGTTGTACAATCAGTTTCTATAACAGTCTATTAAACCATTTAGGAAGCAGCAAACTACAAGAACCATTTACAATGCTTGGGACTGTCTCATCATACTACAGGGGTATGAAATGTTTCCTAACTAGACAAATGTGTAAGTCCCTTGATTTCCACTCTCATCAGGCAACAGCTGCCTGATATTGTCTCGCTTTAACTAGCAGCAAGGGGAAGAAGAAAAAAAATGATGTGTTGGGACACAATTGTATAAATTTACCAGGGATCTCTTTCTTTTCTTTCTGATCGTTGCTCCAGGACCAGTTCTTGGAACCGTTTACTGATACTAAAAGCATTTGTTCCAATCATGTCTGAGCATTTCTAGCCCTGGCAGGAAGAAAGGCATTGGACATTAAAATCCCATCTTTCTGATTGCCATCTTGATTTTTATTATTCTGACGTGATTAGCACCCACTATCACACAAATAGTTAGAGAGGCATTCCAAGCTTTCAGATGGTAGAAAGGATTCATTTTTAGTTCTGGAGAGAGTGACTGGGATAATAATGTGATAATTAATTGGGGCGGAAAAAATAAAATCGCTAAACGGATTAGCTTATTAAGGTCTGTAATCTAACGACCCACCAGAGTTTAGAAACATATGCTTAACACCATTCATATCAACTCCCTTTGACTTGCTTCAAAAGGAGTGGCACATGGAAATCAGAGGGAAGGATTTAGACCATAGACCTTACAGCCGGAAGACAATGTTGCATTGGGTATCCAGATAAATGAGGGGAGCCCATATTGGCAGTAAAATCCAGTGAACTTGAATGCAGCCAGAGCCCCCCTGCCTCTCTCAAACATTCCCCTGCAACCCAGCCAGTGGGTTGGGAAACCATTACTGGATCTGTTGCTCCTCCACCAGCCAACACAGGCTAGCTTCCTAGAAGGTACAGTACACTCTCTCAAGGATTCAGAGAACTTTTAAATGACTCGTGATGGTGCTCCCACCACTTCACTTAACAGGCTGATTCACAATCTGATAGACCTTAGTGTTAGACGTTTCCTAATACTGGATTTACATTTTCTTTTGTTCATTTTTTCCTCCATTACTATCCCATGGCCCACCAGAAACCATTTCTCCTGTGCAGCCAAATTGCAGGCTTATTTGCATATGCTACTAAAGTATTGTGCATGCTCAAACATTCAGCAGAGCATAACTAGCTGTGCTGTGGTGCATTCGTCGTTTGAAAATACACCGTTGCAATAATTGCACAGGAAAGCCAGGAGCACAATGAGAATTTCTAAAAACCTGGCCCTTAATAGTCGGAAGCACTGAACTCGTCTCTTACTGACATCTTTCTGATGTTATCAGGGGAAGAATCCACACCCACGTTATGTCGTCCCTGGCCTCTCTGAACATCTTAAATGGAGTCAATCAGTGTCATCCCCTTGAGCCTAATTGATATAAAGAGGATAGCGATCAGACTGGATGGGCTCAGAAAGTTGTTGTTTTTGAATAGGTGGTGGAGGGTTCTGAATTCACCATTCCACGGCTGCAGTGGAGAGGCCATGCTGAGTTTCTTTAGACCAACAACACAGGTACATTTTGGCTCAACTGGACTTTGTTGAACTCTCTTATGCTTCCTTGAGATGTGAACAGTATTGATAGTCTAAATACTAAGGGCCAGATTGTCACTGGGCTTCCGAAAATGTATTCTGGAAAATTGCAAGTGTGCATGCAATCCAATAGGTGTACCTGCACAATGGAGGATTGTGGGCTAATTTGCATCCATAAATGCCCCTTTCCACTTCCAATGGCAATCTTCACCTTTGCAAATAGATGCTTGTGCAACATGTGCATGACAAGTGCTAGATGCCTGTTTTGGAAAATTTGATCCTAAACTTTTAATGTTAACTTCTGTCATAAATATGAGTCTAATGCCTACAATTAATTAGCTGAATTAATTCAAGTCTCTGATCTGATTGATATCTCAGAATTCTAACTACCTGGTATATCAAAAACTGACTATAATCTCAGGGCGTGTCTATACAGTGGGGTATTGCATTCTGCAGGGATGTCATTTCTAATGCTCACTAATGTGCTGCATATTACCTGATCCTTGTACGCCCAGCTGGTGTGTTTTAAGATAGTGCTGTTTGAAACAATACTACGATAATGATCGCTAGTGGACCTTTAATGTGCACCGACAGGGCCTATACAGACCAATGAATGTTCAACCCATTCGTGAGTTTTAGAAATAAAACCCTCATAAAGTACATTACCCCACCATGTAAACAAGCTTCTCACTGTTGCCTTCACTCATGATTTTAGCATGAGTTTCATGATATTTGGTGTTTTTCTTAAAGCCTCAGCTCCTGGAGTCAGGGGATTACCAGAAAATCTCAGTATTTGTTTATTTTTTAACAAGCAAGTTTCTAGAACGTGTGGTTGCATAGAAAAGCTTGAATATGTGGCCCAAATGCATCCTGAAGGCTCAGAAAGTAATGAAAAAGAACTCAACATGTATTTTAAAAAATCATGAATTGTAAGTCCATCTCGTGATTTTTGAATGCTTGGGTTTGGCAATCCTGGAAACTGGTCATTATTGGGGTGTACCAGTTACTGCTCAGGCACATCAAAGGGGAAGGTTCTAGCTCTTTGCTTCGCTTGAATTCAATATGCTAGATTAAATTTTGAATTCAACTCCATAATAAATGGATTCAGGTACAATTAAGCCATGTCAGCGAGGCAGTGTCAAAGGATTTATTTCTAACTTTGTGATAAGCATGAAAAGCCCAATTTTAAAAAGTATTTAGGCACCTAGTGGGATTTTCAAAAACCCCTGGGTGCCCAACACCCATTGGGCGCAAAATAGGATTTGCAGACCCCCACACAGATGGGAGTGAAGGAGCAGTACTGGGCCAAGAGGGCATTGCCCCATAGCAGCTGCAGAGAATGCTTCAATAGAGGGTCTGCTCTAAAGGGGAGTCAAGCAGGGGAAGAGAGTGAAGGAGAGGTTGTCCAAAGGGAGGAAGTCCGTTTGCAGTTTCTGGGAACAGAGCGATCCACAGAGTGAGGGCCAGGGTTACCTTCAGGGAGCGTCCATTTCTTCGCCAGCTTCTAGGGAGCTCTGTTGAGGTCCGTATATGAAGAATCTTCCAATTATGGTGGAAAAGATGTGATCCAACTTATCTGGTCTGGCAGCTCATGTCATAGCTAGGCCCCCTTACTGAGAGTGCCTTGTTTGCTCACTTTATCTACCGTGCCTTTACTCTTCAAGGTCTGAATATGACACAGAATCCTGAGAGATTGCATCCACAAGTACCTTTTACCCATTCTGAGTCTAGAGCTGGATTCAGGGGCTCTCAAGGCCCACAGTGTGGGCGTATCCCAATTCTTGCATGGCCCAAAGACTTGCCATTCCAGCTGGGATAGCCTCTATACAGGGCCCCCTCTGCTTGCAGCTTCTGATGCTTTTTGTGGAGCTGGCCTGTTGGAGTGATGGAGGCATTGCAGCCAAGCCAATGAGTCACAGTACCAACACACTACCTGTATGTGGAACCCAGCACAAAGAGATGATCCTTTTACAGCCTGAGAAGGAACCTCCCAGCTCTGCAGTCACCCTTGCCCACGAAGAATCAGGAAAAGGTTGAGATTCTCTCTTCATCCATCAGGCAGCAGGAATAGGAGCTTCGAACCCTAAAGATCCTCCACCCTTCCTCCAAGAAAGCAGCAGGAAAACGGGGTCCATGCTAGAGAAGTTCCTTTCCCCTGTCTTCTGAGGCAGCAGAAGCCCTCTCTGTGACTCCAAGCGTTATGGAGGGAGAGAATCACAGTGATCAGAGGGCCTTAAGGGGGTAAAGAGATTTGTGGAGCACCTTGAGGTTAGAGATTTGGGGGGGTGTCATGGGAGGGATAGAGGGACATTTGGGGAGCCTCTTGGTATGAGGAGATTGGGGTTCTCCTTGGAGGAGACAGTAGTGTTTTGGATGGAGAGCAATAGGGGAGGCAACTTGAGAAAGAGAGCAACAGAAGGACAAGGCTAGATTTACACCTTACACGCCCCTAGGCACAGCATCTTCAGGCCTTCTCCCCCCACCCCCCACCCGCCTACAGCTGATCTTTGTGTTGCACACAGTTTTAGAGAGGTAAGGAACCCCTAGAACGCCAGTGCCCCTAGACACAGGCCTACTGTGCCTAATTGGAAATCCTTTCTTCACAATGCCGTTTGGCTTTGCCCCTCCTAATTCTAAGGCCAGCTCTACCAGAAGTAAGGGGATATGAAGCTGTGAGCTTCAGGATAAGATTGTCTCTAATATCCTGGTTGTTCTCAGATTGGTGACACCGCTGGGTTAAGGTGATGTAGGTGAGCTTGTCTGTGCTTTTTTTATAGTTTCCAATGTTTGATTGTTATGTTTTCAAGGTAGAACCTTAACTTTAAATTGCCAAGTTGTCTAAAGTTTGGGTTTTGATAAAAAAAATAAAAAAGTCAGTGGAAAGTTTGCTCATCCTTAACTCTTGTTTAACAAAATGTCCTGGGGATAAATTGCAAACTCGCCAGGTCTGGGTTATTTTGTGAACGTGGGATCCATAATTTTGCCCCCCATGCTTGCGATTTATTATATTTAGTCTTTCTATTTTGGTAGCATCTAGAGGCCCCAGCTGAGATCAGGGCCCCCTTGTGCCAGTTGCTGCACCCTTAAGTAGTAAGAAGCAGTCTCTGCCCTCAAGAGTTTACACTCTAACTAGACAAGACAGATGAGAATGGGTGAAACGAAGGATATTATTACTGGGTGAGATTTTCAAAAGCACTGAGCATTGTCCTAGCTCTGCTGACTTCAGTGGGGGCAGAATTGAGCTACCACAGAGCATTTTGAAAATCCCACTCATAATCTGTAAAATCCTCCCTTTAATTTACCAACTCTGTCGAGCTACCGCAAAGAGACTGGTTTACTACACTGTGTAAATAAATTCAGAGTTTGACACTTGAGTGCATATGTTTCAGTTTGGGGGTGAAGGTTTGTGTCATTTTCTCCAGATCCGTTTGACTGACCCCAAAATGGCCTCCCACAGATTTATTTGTATTGAGACCTGGCATGAAGCAACAAGACACAGGGCAGCCTATGGCACTACAAGTTGAATTCATCATTCAGTGTTGACTGTGGCAAACAAGCTACATGTGGCAAACAAACAAAAAGAGATGTAACGAAGGAAAAGAGAACCCGTGATCCTTCATGTAAAATGTGAACCAGTTGTAGCATTTGCTTTTCTGCTGTACATCCGGCCGAGAGAGCAGAAGTAAACTAGCAAATCCTAGGCCCAGAACTGTGCCAATAACATTGGTGGTGCAAAAATGACAATGTAAAGCTACAAAGCCATGGATATTTCAAGCCTCTTTGGAAATGCAGTTGGTGGAGAGAGGGGAAATCCAGATTTGCTATACAGACCTGGCAAAAAATGGTAGAGAAAGAAATGCTAGTTGCAAACTTAGTTATTGTAAGTAATAAAGACTATGAAAACATATTGGTTAAAGTCCTTCACCCAACACTCCCTAAGGGTATGTCTACACTATCTGCCGGATCAGCGGGCAGCGATCGATCCAGTGGGGATCAATTTATCACGTCTAGTCTAGACATGATAAATCGAACTCCGAGCCCTCTCCCATTGACTCCTATACTCCATCTCGGCGAGATGTGCAGGCAGAGTCGACGGGGGAGCGGCAGCAGTTGACTCACCGCGGTGAAGACACCACGGTAAGTTGATCTAAGTACGTCGACTTCAGCTACGTTATTCACGTAGCTGAAGTTGCGTAACTTAGATCGATCCCTCCCAGTGTAGACCAGGGCTAAGGCAGTAGTACTGCTCCGCCTATAATGTATTTGAAATGCTCCTGGACTACCATGAGCATGGGGTGTTTTAAGTGTTAGCAAAAATATGTATGTGTACTTGCAGATTTGTGAGTGTACGTCATTCACCAGGATTTTAATGAACATTGCTAAATCTCTGCATCTAATGGCACAATCATCTTTGGAAGGGGGCTATATAGGCCAATGTAGACAGTAATGTTTGGTCTCCATGTATGAGTATTGAGTTGCTAGCTATATTCCTGTTGAAGTACCTAGTAAGTATAGTTCTGACTAGATCTGATTGGGAATTTTTCAATTAATTGTTTTTTCATCAAAAAATGCCAATTTGTCCCGACCAAAGCTGTTAGAGAAAGAGATTCAGGTTCAGTGAATTTCCCCACTTGAAAAAAATGTTGAGAAAAAAGATTTGAAATTGTTGAAAGGTTTTGACATTTTGGAAACAAAATATTCCAGTTTTCCACAACTTTTTGTTTTGAAATTTAAGCTAATTATACTTTATTAATTTTTTTTTAAAAAAAGGTTGAAATTGACAAAATTGTTCTATTGACCCAAAATTTTTTTAAAAATGTGTTGTTGTTTTTCCCGTTTGCAAATATTTTTGAGATTTTGTCTTTGTCCTGATTTAAGATGGGGAAAAAATTCCAAACTTTTACAAATATTTACAGATGGAGGAGAAAACTGCTTCCCCCCCAACTCTAGTTGTGACCTGCACTAAAACCAGACAAAGGCTGCGATCAGCATGGCTAAATTTGATGGTGGGTGGAGGGGGGCTTCCTGTCATTTGCAATGATCCTGCAAGATACTGAATGCCTTCTACAAGGTACTGAGTATCCTCAGCCTTGTAAGAATGGATGGTGCACAGCCTCTCCCAGGATCAGGTCCTCTGTAAGTTGCATGTACTTTAAAGGGAGCTCCCCATGCTCAGTGGTACCTTTTTAAAAAAACCCTTTAATAGCAGCAGATGAGGTATCATTGGTCACATTCATGAAGAACTTTACGAGAATTCACTGTTGATTCACTAGAATTATTGGTTTCTTGATTGTTGGAAGTCAGTAGTGAGTTCAAAAAACAAAACAAAAAAACCCAAAATGCTTTTCTTGCAAGGCCTATGTGACATTTCAGTTGCAAAGTCCTGTAGTGAATTCCTGACTCAGTCAGAGGCACATACACATAGGCTGCGTGAAACAATCTAATGTCCATCATCCAGGGGTGGTCCTGTGTCATGACAGAGGGCAGTTAGTTTCATTCTTTTTCAAGTAATTCTCACAGGCAGATGATTTATTTCCTTAAATGATGTCCACTTAGAGTGACCAGACAGCAAGTGTGAAAAATCGGGACAGGAGTGGAGGGGGGGTAATAGGAGCCTATATAAGAAAAAGACCCAAAATTTGGGACTGTCACTATAAAATCGGGACATATGGTCACCCTATGTCCACTTAAATTCTGTATCATTTTATCCACTGCATCTGACAACCCTGAATCTGCATTCTCCTGGATTTGTTTGTGAAAGGGCAGTGTTTACTCATAATGCCTTATTCTGGAAATACTTAATATTGCCTTTACTTTTGTCTTTCTCCTTTCTTTGTCCTCCGGGGTTCCATAAACAGATACCCAAAATATACTGTACTGTACTGTACTTCCTGTTTGCTGTTTGCTGACATGGCCTCAGGAAACCAGCAGAGGACACAGCACTTGGTTGGAATGGAGGAGAATGTTTGCAGAGTTTGGGGGCAAATGGACAAAAGATTCAGGAAATAACATTTAGGAAGGAGGGTGGGAGGAGAGCTGCTTCACCTTTGGAAATCCAATTTTTATTTTTTTTTAGTATTATTGTCTCAAAAATGGCTTGTTTTAGAAACTGCAGATTTTATTTATTCTGTTAGCTTTATTGATGTTTGCTGTCTGCATTTCTTCAGGGAGATGTGGAGTTCATTTTAGTCACCTATGAAAACTTGATGAGTACTTCAGGGTTCCTAAGCTCTAAAAGGATGATGGCATCTGGAGCTTTCATTTGAAAAGAGAAAGGTAATTGTCTGTCTTACCCTTTTGCCCCATAGGGGTGGTATCTTGGCAGAGAGGAAAAATTGCTACCAGATGGCTGTGTTGGTTGATAGGTCTGAGCACAAGTAGGGCAGGAAGAACCAGGCATATCAGCACAGCGCTGCAGGCAGTCCAGGAGAAGGGAGTGGGGCATGTTATCAGAGGCTAAATTGAAGTCCATAGGAGTAAGGTCAGCAGCAGCAGAAAGAAGAACCTTGTTGACCACACAGAGGAGACTGGTTTCTATGTAATGGCCAGTGGAAAACCCCCAACTGTAACTGGCCCAGGGTCCTGCTCTGGGAAAAGTGGATGGAGAGATGAGAGCTGCTTTCTCAAGTTCAAAGGGTCAAATTCAGGGAGAGTGTTTTAGGAAGAACGTAGACGTGGCATAAACCAGATAGCTAGGGTAGGTGCAAGAGGCCAAGGGGAGCTATGGACTGTGGTTAGGGGTGCCACCCATCTGGATTTTACCCGGACAGTCAGGTTTTTGGCTTCTGTGTCCAGTGCCCAGTTTTCGACTGGAAAGTCAGGTCAAAAAAGGGACCTGGCAGTGTCCGGTCAGATGCACTGACCGGACACCCAAAGTCCAGTTATCGCGGAGCTGGGGGAGGCACTGGGTCATTAACCCGTGCCAGCCCCTGGAGCCAGGGCACCTCCTACCTGTGGGCAGGTTCCTTGTCAGTCTGCAGCAGCTCCCGTCCCAGCCCCAGAGCAGAGGAAGCCCAGCTGTGGGGGGGGGAGGGAGAGGGAGACGATCCAGCGAGCAAAAGGGGTGGTGGGAGAGGAGTGAGCAACAGGGGAAGGACGTGGAGGAAGAGGAGAAGCAAGGGCAGGGCCTTGAGGGAAGAGGCAGGGTAAGAGGTGGGGCCTCGGAGGTCTGGCTGCCAGCAATTAGAAAGGTGAGAACCCTAACAGCGGTGGCAATATGAGGTACAAGAGAAAGGAGACAAGATTTAGCACAGGAGAAGGAAAAGGTTCAAGGGAGCAGGTCAATTTCTTAAGGGACTGTATGATGTCTCGTTGATCTTGGACAGAGAAAAGAAGAAAAAGACGTTTACGGGCCAGTGGAGGGAACAGGACTATGGGCATAAAAGTGGTAAAGCTACAATCTCAGATTGAAAGCAAATTGCCATTGCTTGATCCAAGGAGTCTGATGTGCCCAGATGGGGTACAAGCCCCACAAGAGGAGATTGTAAAAGTCAGGGAAAGATCCTGAAGACTCTCAGAGGAACCTCCAGGTGAAACATTCCAGTCTGGTTTCTTTCATCCTTTCCCTGCGTTAGGCTGCCAGGCAGGAATTTTCAATGGCGTCTAAGGGAGTTAGGTTCACAAATCACACTGCAATTCAATGGCATCTGAGTGCTTAACTTCCTTAGCCCCTTTGCAGATCCCAGCTTTGGCGGCTAACAGTTTGCATGCTGTGGCTATATAGGCACCCATCAGACCAGTCAATAACAGGACAAACTAAATAAAGCACTGTCTGCAGGACTCAGGCAGAGAGATGTGAGACGGCTGTTGTGGCATATACACATGTAACCACTGGGTACAGAAGTGAGTTTAGCTGGATGAGAAGTCTAGGAAAGCCAATATATATGTAAGATGGACATGAACACAATACGGCCCCTGAAAATGCTTTATTGATTTTCTTTTGCAGAGAGAGCTCATACATCCTGTGAAAGTATTTTTCAGATCATGGGAGTACTTTTCAATATCCAAAAACTAACACAGCAAGATGCCCTCAGTTATTTAAATTCTCGCAGCTCTCTAGAGGATAGAAATACTTGTGGTGTGAGAGAATGTTTCCCTGATCCTCTTTTCTTTGTCCACTGCACTTTAGAACAATGGAAGTTCACAATAGAAATGTTCAATTAACTGTTAAACACTCTCATCAATTCAGGGATCATTTCCACATCTGATGGATGAGTTCAAAATATTTAATTCATTATAACCATCAGGCGTAAAAACAGCCCAACTTCTGAGGAGAAAAAAGCAGATGAGCATTTAAATGAACTCACATATCTTCAAGTGGTATGGTGCAGAGGCGACACTGAGTTATAAATGTGCAAAGTTTCTGAGTGTGTACGGTGAGATGAATAATAATGGAGAATGTCTCAAGTTAAGTATTTTCTATTTGTAACTTAAGTTTGATACTATTAAAAAAGCACTACAGTGTGCTATATATAAGTGAGAAGTGACGTGTAATTATACACGTAGAATAGCATTACCTCTTACAATGGTAAAAAAAAAAATCATAGTGAAATACAGAAAAGTTCAACTACGTACAAATAGCAGAGCCCAAGAGTGAGGACTAAAAGAGAAAAGAGAGAGGATATTATGTATCCTTAGTAAAACTGACTGGTTGGAGAACGTAAACAAAAAATGGCAATTTTCTGACGTTTTGCCATTTTTTTTTTTTGACCCCGGTTTCTGATCAGCTTTGATGCTTAGAGATGGAGACCGTTGAATCAAAGAATAGACTTTTTCTAGAGCTGTAAATTGTTACAGCCTGTGACTCATTCAGAAATGGATACCATCGTGTGAGTTCTCCATTTTAAAAAGATGATTCATTTGTTCGTAGCAATGCTCTTAGCATTTATATTTTCTGTTTTTGATCAATTAACAATAGGTGTATCTCAAATGCACATAAGTGTTACAGGGTGCATTTTATTTAATTCTGTTACATTTTCCTCCAATTCTATGACATGTATTAATATTAGAGAGACAAGGTGGATGAGGTAATATCTTTTATTGGGCCAACTTCTGGTGACAGAGACAAGAGACAAGGCTGGGAGCTTAAATTCATAACTTTGCTAGCCACTAAAAATCATGGATTCAATAAAGAGACTGGATTTATGGCTCATACAAAAATCTATAACCCACTAACTCGCCTTTGTCCTGCGACTGCAGAGGTGTTAGCTGCCCACTTCACCTTGAATGGTCTCTTGCAACATGTGTTAATTTCTTATGCTTAACAACCTGTTCCTCCTTGTATTTAGCTGTGACACTCTGACCTTTCCCAGACCTGAAGAACAACACTGCGTCAGCTCAAAAGCTTGTCTTCTTCACCAGTGAAGTTGGACCAATAAAAGATATTACCTTGTCTCTCTAATATCCTGGGACCAAGAGGGCTGCTACAGCACTGCAAACAACGTGTATTAATATGCTCACTTAATTATAACTCCACAAGATTTTAGACTCTGGTTTCAATAGTTACAATTAAAAATCAATTCTAAAGTTGCTATATTATGAATAATTCAACAACAACAAAATCAACAGATGATGTGATAGGGACACAGTCCTCTGTTGTATGCTAATGTCTCTACCCCATTATTTTGAAGTTTCCACAGCTGGAGTTATAATTGTGATAAGGTGAAGGATATAAATGGTCTGACCAGGAGAGAATAGAGCAGCGGTTCTCAAACTGGGGGTCGGGACCCCTCAGGGGGTCGTGAGGTTATTATGTGGGGTGTCGCAAGATGTCAGCCTCCACCCCAAACCCCGCTTTGCCTCCAGCATTTTTAATGGTGTTAAATATATAAAAAAGTGTTTTTTATTTATAAGGAGGGGTTGCACTCAGAGGCCTGCTGTGTGAAAGAGGGCACCAGTACAAAAGTTTGAGAATCCCTGGAACAGAGTATCTCTCAACAGGCCCCACAGTATTGCTTAAATTCCCACTGCTTTTTGAACAAAGACAGTATCTCTTTGTTTGATATTTTTAATAATAATTTGTATCACAGAGTAGTACCTGGAGATCTTAGTCAAGAATGGGGCCAATTGTGCTAGCATTGCACATATGCATGCCCAGAGATTGTAAACTCATCAGCGCAGGGCCAATCTAAATAGAGAAGGCAAAATGTGGGAGACAGTCAGTATTATGAACTGAAAAACAGAGGGATTAAGTGATTCACCCACAGTCACACAGGAAGCAAGTGGCAAAACCCAGAACTGAATCCAAATCTCTTGAGTGCCAGTCCAGTGTCTTAGCCACTAGACCATCATTCCTACACCTAGAATGGCTCAAGTGATTTCAGCAGTCTCAATGTCTGGGTTATTTTGAAACTGTAAGAAGCTAATTGGTGAAAGGTACTAGAAGGGACAGTCCTGGAGGATGGGTCCCCATTTATCTCTAGAACAAATAAAGCAAGTGGTATTGAGTCTACCTTTTGGGCCAGTGCTCTGTTTCCACCCTAACCTAGGGAGGCCACTGATGGAGGTAAGGTGATAGTCCTTGGTGTCTCTGCTCAGACTGCTGATGTATACCACTGGTGGAAGATTGTCACATAACATCCACCTGCAACGGGCCTGATGCTACCAATGCTTTTACATACAGGTTCAGAAAACAGCTGGTAATGCCTTCTGGTCACTCCCAGCCTGGGCTGGGTTTGAACTGATGCTCTAGAGGAGGAAGGCTGTGTATCCCAGTGCTGATCCCCTTAGTCATCCATCCTGCAAGAAAATTCAGAGCTCAGATCATTCTGTTCTTAACACAGCCTTGTTGTGTCTTTGGGTATTGCAAAGGTCTGACAACATTTTGTGAGCTTGTGAGAATATCAATCCTATAATATCAGAACACAACGGTTTGAGTAATGGAGAGGGGTAGCCTCAGCTCTGAGTCGTGCTTGTTGGGGAAAGGTATAGTGCCGTGCGTGCTTTGACAAGACTCTGGTCGGTGCGTTAGGGTCTGTGGGCCAATCAAGAGATAGCGTTGTGGGGCGCAAACAAAGAAGAAGGTGAATGTGGGGCAACTGACATTGCCAATCCTAGCTTATTAATGGTGAAACTAACTTTCACCAGCACCCAGCACCCTGGGACAAAGTCTAAGTAAACAACAGGCTTTGTGTCAGGCATGGGAGAAGTCAATCCAGCCCACTAGAGCTCCCCTGTCCCTCTCTGAGGACCACTTAGATTGTCCAGGATCTAGCACGATGGGGTGCTCTGGCTCCCAGGTGCTGCAGCATTACTATTTACTGCGATAATACCATGGTAAATACTATGTCTAGAACCCAACCACTCCCTGTGCATAATTGTTGATTCTAAACCACTTCTCCCGATTGGGCTATGCACAGCTGGTGGAGATCCCCGTCCTGTGGTGGTCCTCTGTGGGCAGGAGGGGGGCGGTCCCTGTGTCTGCCATTTTGCAACCATCCACCCCGTGTGGTTCTGCTCCATTGGGGGCCTGCCTGAGGCCCAATACCACAGAGTTAATCTGATTCTGTGTGTACCTAATATGTCACCAATGCAACACTGACCACGTTTCCCATTATTGTTTGCATGGTGTAAAATAATGTATGTGTTGGTGTATGTGGACACAACATACGTTGCCAGAGAATGGCAGTCATGTATCCTGTCTATATCATTTCCTGTGTCCTGCCTATATCATTTCTTGTTATTCGTCCCCTCTAAAAGGGAACAGAGTTCTTTTAATTAATCCAAATTTGAAGTACTAAAAAATAAAAAAAACCAAAGCAATTTGCTGATTCTTTACAGAATAAAAATCTCTGCCTTTGACAGAGCCTGATTTTCCATTTCCCTTGACACACTGACCCCTCTCTACTGGCCCCTTTATTAGTAACACTCACTTTGGGGAGATTGTAATGTTGCTGAAAGCACACAAAATACAATTCCCCTGGCCATTAATCCTTGTCTTGGTGCTACCTCCACAGTACAATGCTTCTCTATTTCCCCCTTTCCCTGCTTCTATTTACCATGATGCAGCCACTCCAAGAAGTAATTCCCTTTGTGGTCAGAATGCCACAAACTCACTCCTATTTATGCTGGCTGCAATTTTCAATTACACACAAGAACTTAACTTTAGCCGTGGGTCCTACAGAATCCACAGGCTCACCCGCATCCCACACTTGGGAGTTGTATTCTCCTACCCAGCTTCGGACTTTGAAGTTAGGACGCATGTGAGAGTGTCGGCTTGGCTTATCTGGTAAAAGCATCTTTAAAATAAGAGGTTTCAAGCAGAAAACACATTAACATAAAGGCTCTGATTTGGGAAAAACAAGAACATGTGACCTTGGAGAAAAAACAATATCCTGAGTTATATGCAGGCCTGGCAGACAAGTTGACGAGTTACCATTTGTACAGTACAATAGTGTCAGAGACATAACAGAGCTCCTTTTTAAGAACAGCTTTTAGGTTTTCAATATAAAACAAATGTACGTTCTGAGCCGGAGCTTGTGAAATACTACTTCACACGTAGTTCTTGTGAAAACAGTCAAAGGTTCTGTTAGCTTTTAAAAATAAATGGGTTACACTAGAAATTATAAACAGTCAGGCAGCAGAAACCATTTTAATATATAACACAAATCCCACAACTACAAACTTCATATTACACTCTATGTATATAGCAAAACAGCCGCGTAGATCTTGACATTTACTTTTATGTGTGAAAAATAGTGTGGTGTGTGTCATCTGTGTGCACACACATACATATATCTTGTGAATACACAACTGCTCCTTTATAAAAACCATGCAAGATTTTGCTGGCTAAATGGAGTAATAAATAATGGAGTATCTTAAAATGTACAGGGGACAATCCTGTGTGTGTGATTTGTCCTATCAATCCCTTGTTAGCCCATTATTTGTCATTGGAAGACACTAAAATTTGCACATCACGTTTTACACACCAGCCACAACTAAAAAAACCCTTGCTTTTTAACATTTTCTTTCTCTGGAATTTTGTGCTTAGAATTTGTTGTGAAATACATACATAGCAAATGACATAAACCAATTAATGTCTAAAAATATACGGGGAAATATGTTGTGCTATCTGTTTAACGTTTTATTTTTAATTTATTTTAAAAATGTTCAGGAAAAAAGCAATCCGGAAAGATTTAAAGCTGAATCAGCTTAACTACTTTTGACAAGTTTACACATGAGAGACACCAAGATTATGTGTGCTACTCGCTGCTTTAAGAAGTTTCATTCTGGCTTTCTATATAAGAAGTTCCAGCCAAAGTTAAATCAATCTACCCTTTGCTGATTTTCAACATTAGACAAGTCCCCAACTTTTTTTTTTTTTTTTTTAACCCTGCTTTCAGAGTGACTTTCTCCCAATTGAAATTCAGTCCCTCAATGGTTGGTTTTTTTCCTTGCTTCTAAACTTTGATAAAAAAGGGTTTTCTTCACTCTCTCAATTTGATGTGACAGGGCCCTGACATGAATAATGGACGCGTTCCTTTCACAGGCAAATCAACTTAATTTAGCATGCCTTTCTACTTTCAATAGCTAAACCACAATCCCGTAAATTCCATGAGATCCTTTAGGTTTGCAGAAATCTTTACAATTAGCAGAAAATGTATAAAGTAAACAGCACTTATTTTGTCAAAATACTTGAATAACTTTTATGCGGGAGTTAGAGATGAATATATCACTTCCTGATCAGATCTTGATTTACAAGCAATTGGGGACGGACTGGCTAGCCTCAGTGAGTCATCCCCTCTGTGCTAAAAGCAGGGGGGAAATAAATCATCACAAACACATTTAGTGGCACTAAAATGGCAAACTTTCTTTCTAGGCAAAAGGACAGGGATGGAGTTTTGGAGTAGGGTGCTTGTTTGGAGGAGGCCACCTAAGAAGATCCCAGTTCTGTGGCTCTCATATCAGAGATTCTCACTCTGGAGTGTGGATGGCTATCTCTATTGACAGGCTGCGTGAGCAGTCAGCCAGGAAGCAATGGAGAAGGAGGAAAATCAGTGCCACCGACCTACCAAAAACTGTAGGAGGGTGGAGATATGAAACTGGTTCTCTCTCACACTCACATACGCATGTACGTTCATGGCTTTACAGATTTACTGCATGATCTAGCTAGGATGTAATTATTCCTCTTATGTTTAGAGTAGCAGCATTGTCTCTTGCTGTGTCACGGTTAAAAGATCAGAAAGCGAAAAAAGGACAGGGTTGCAATAAGGAAGAATGTGCCTCCCTCTGCTGGCATGGCCTGCTATATCCCATGGGGGATTTGCCTGAAGGAGGGCAGGCAGCAGCCCCATTGGCTACTTTCCTTGTCCTTGAGGTTTCCAAAAACAGCTTTTAACTTCTACCTGGAGCTGCATAAGAACCCCATGGCTGCTGAGGGCATGGGCTAAATCGGTACATCCCTGACGTCCTTAGCTAAGCCCCCTCTGCATCCAGTGTTTGTTCAGGGCTAGGTCCCTCAGGTCTAAGAGGAAGGGAAGTTATAGCACTTTCAACCTCCACAAACCCCCCTCTGCCAGGATCAATACTGGTGGAAGGCGACCTAGACCCTGGGTGAATATGCCCCAATAATGTTATCATGGAGAAATAGTTGTTGTTATTGAATCATAGAATGTCAGGCAGGAAGGGATATTGAGACGTCATCAAGTCCAGATCTCTGCGCTGAGACAGGACCAAGTAAACCTAGACCAGGTGTTTGTCCAACCTACTTTTAAAAACCTCCAACAATGGACATTCCACAATCTCCCTTGGGAGCCTATTCTGGAACTTAACCACCCCTAGAGTTAGAAATTTTTCCTAAAATTTAACCTAAGTCTCCCTTGCTTCATAGTAGGCTCATTACTTCTTGTCCTACCTTCAGTAAACATGGAAAACAGTTGATCACCGTCCTCTTTACAACAACCCTTACTGTATTTGAAGCTGGTTATCAGGTCACCCCTCCTGTTAATACACCCATAATGATATTAGCCCTTTCTGCAACTGCAACACATTGTTGAGTCCTCTTCAATCTGTGATCTACTATAGCTCCCAGATCATTTTCTGCCGTACTACTGCCTAGCCACTTATTCCCAGTTTTGTAGTTGTGCATTTGATTTTTCCTTCCTGAGTGTAGTACTTTGCACTTGTCTTTATTGAATTTCATCTTGTTGATTTCAGACCAACTCTCCAATTTGTCAAAGACATTTGGAATTATACATTTTGGAAGACACAAGTCTTCCAGCTTGATGTCATCTGCAAATTTTATATGCATACTCCATTATCTGAGTCATTAATTAAAATATTGACTAGTGCTGGACCCAGGACTGACCCCTGCGAGACCCCACCATATACGCACTCCCAGTTTGAAGTGAACAATCGAGAGCTACTCTTTGAGTATGATCTTTGAATGAGTTGCGCACCCACCTTATAGTAATGTCTCTAAACCACATTTCCCTAGTGTGCCTGTGAGAATGTCATGTGGGACTATGTCCAAAGCCTTACTAAAATCAAGATATATCAGATCTACTGCTTTCCCCCTCCCCTCATCCACTAGGCCAGTAACCCTGATGAAGAAGGAAATTAGGTTGGTTTGGCATGATTTATTCTTTACAAATCCATGCTGGCTACTCCTTATAACCCTATTATCCTCTAGGTGCTTACAAATTGGTTGGTTAACAATTTGTCCTCGTATCCTTCCAGGTATCATTAATACTGTTGTTGTTGTTGTTGATTTTTATTACAGTAGTACCTAGGGGCTGTAAACTCTAGGTCAACAAATACTCATTCATTTATAGTGCTAATTCTTAACAGGGTTGTTTTTAGAATATAGACTATAATTTCAGGTTATGCAAAAATCACATTTGCTAGTGTGACGTGCAGTCTATATGGTTTTATAAAAACATGATAATAAGTGAATATAATGTAACTGGGATAGTTTTAGAAAAAATATGGTAATAAGTGAATATAACGTAACTGGGATATGCTTCATGCAAAAGGTCTCTTGTAAGGTATCATTACAAAGCTTATAATCTACTGAGTATGATCATCTGATTTGTATAAATGTACCACTCTTGTATCTAAAACTAGAAATATGAAATATAACTCGGAGGGCCTATTGTAATTATGTAAAGTGTGGGCCATTAATGATGGTTTGGAATCTTGATGACTCCCATTAACAAGGACCATTGTCCGCAGATGGCTGTGTTTACCTGTTAGTCTTCCTGTATATGTGTGTGCTGGCAAGTGGGCAATGAAGTCTTGCAGTGACATGTGATCATGTCACCTGAACTGGAATCCATCTTTAACCTGGTGCTTTTCCAGTGACGGGGGGTGGAAACCCAGAGG
This sequence comes from Trachemys scripta elegans, assembly GCF_013100865.1. Classification (NCBI taxonomy): domain Eukaryota; kingdom Metazoa; phylum Chordata; order Testudines; family Emydidae; genus Trachemys; species Trachemys scripta. The sequence goes on along the minus strand of NC_048306.1, from coordinate 6,817,277 downwards.
GACAAAGGGTTCCCACCTTATGCAAAAGATATATAAAGGGGTGGAAGAGAACAGAGAGGGAGAGAGGAGCCATCATGAAGAATCCCCTAGCTATCACCTGAGCTGGAACAAGAGCTGTACCAGAAGAAAGAATTGTGCCCAGGCCTGGAAGGTGTCCAGTCTGAGAAAAACTTACTGAAGCATCTCTGAGGGTGAGATTATCTGTATTTAGTTTGATTAGACATAGATTTGCGCATTTTATTTTATTTTACTTGGTGACTTACTTTGTTCTGTCTGTTACTACTTGGAACCACTTAAATCCTACTGTCTGTATTTAATAAAATCACTTTTTATTTAGTAACTTACTCAGAGTCTGTATTAATACCTGGGGGAGCAAACAACTGTGCATATCTCTCTATCAGTGTTATAGAGGGCGAACAATTTATGAGTTTACTCTGCACAAGCTTTATGCAGGGTAAAACGGATTTATCTGGGTTTAGACCCCATTGGGAGTTGGGCATCTGAGTGCTAAAGACAAGCGCACTTCTGTGAGCTGTTTTCAGGTAAACTTGCAGCTTTGGGGCAAGTGATTCAGACCCTGGGTCTGTGTTGCAGCAGACGGGAGTGTCTGGCTCAGCAAGACAGGGTGCTGGAGTCCTGAGCTGGCAGGGAAAACAGGAGCAGAGGTAGTCTTTTGCACATCAGGTGGCAGCTCCCAAGGGGGTTTCTGCGATCCAACCCATCACAGCTAGTGTTTACGTAACAATTTCTTGAATTAAGAAAGTCCCTACCCCTTTCCCTCTTGTGAAATAATTAACATAGCAGCTACACTAAACCGGAATCCTCTAAAACGTAAATGCAGCTTGAATTCCAACAGCTCAAATTCAAACGCATGAAACAAACGAGTTATATAAACACTGCCATGTTCAGCATAGCTTCAGTAAGTTAAGTAAGGTTCCATGCTTAAAGGGACCCTACATACCTCCAGGTCTGCCTGTAATAAGCAGTTCATCAGCCAATTAGGGGAACCAACAATTACAAATTGGAAAGAGGAGAGAAAGGAAAGAAAAAGGAAATCAGTCAAGGTAGAACATAATCCCTTTGAAAGGGTTTCTAACATTAACCCCTAAAGAATTACTCTCTACCGTACCTTGACTGATTTCTTTTTTTCCCCCCACTTCCCTTTACTTGTTGGGTCAGTTAATTGGCTGATTAACTAGCAATTACTTCTAGGTCTGGCTCTATATAGGGTCCTTTTTACTCTAGAATTTTATTGACAAAGACAATAGATCAAATTCATCTCAGTGTAAGCTCACCAAAGTGAATGGGTTTACTACATCAAGAATGAATTTCACCCAACATGTCAAAGCAACTGTATCTAAGATTAAAAAAAAAAAAAAAAGCTTTGATTAGTTTTATCAATTAAAGTTTTATTGGGGATATTTTGGTAGGCTATAATATCAGCTCACATCCTGTTTCCTCACTTTGCAAGAAGAAAAACCTAGTCCTTAAGGGAAGGCTGTCTGGTAGCAGTTAACCAGCTGTAGTGTTGCCACAGGAACTACCCTTCTCCAGTAATAGTGTGTGTGTAATGAGGTAACAACTACAAGCAGTGACACCCTGCTCTGCTACACATTCCTGCACAGGACTGGACATGAAGGCGGTTGTGTTATCCGTCTGTCACTATTGCTGTTTTGCAGACAGTGTGATTATTTGCTAGCATAGCAAATCATGAGTTATTGGCCCCAATTCTACTCTACTGCTATGTCCAAGCAGGGAGTGGTTATGGCTCCCTGGTCAGCAGCAGTGGGCATACTCCTAACTTCCACTGCTGGCAGAAAGCCCACAATGGACCTCATATTAATGGAGGATCAGATGCACTGGAGCTCCTGCTCTACCCCACCCCCTTCCACCCACTCTGCCTCAGAATAGCCCAACATGATCCTGTCCTCTGCTTACACTGGGGGATAGAAAGAATAGAAAGCAGCAGAGATTTTCCCCGTACAAGAAGAGGGAAGAGACTGTCCAAGAACAGGCTGTTTTACAGCCATTTTGCACCATGGAAATCCCGCCCAATGTGTCTGCTCTAGAGCCGCTAAGCACAGGAAAGGCTAATTGTAGCATCCTGCTTATTGATATAAAAGTGTGTGTGTGTGTGTGTGTGTGTGTGTGCACACACAATGTTCAGAAGGTTAGATCCATCAGGCACAGGATTGGCTTGGACAGGGATCTGGCAAATTCCCTAGAACAGTGGGACCTTGCAAGAAGAACATCTTGTCCAACATGAAAAGGGTACTCTGTTTCAAATACAAAGTGTGCCTGAGTTAAAAACAGCTGGTCCAGGGGAAGACTAATAGTATATACTGGAGCAATATAGTTTGTACAAGAAACAATGGGGAAAACAATTTACTGTCCCCAAGATCTGCAAGGAGAGCATACTCCAGCTGGGGCACTTTTTCCTGGACAGGCACATGGACTGGTAAAAAATTGACCAGCAGATCCCTAGTGTCCAGACTGTTCAGAGTGCCAGAATTAATTATGCTTATAGGGAACTTTGCAGATGAAAGGTGCTATATTCAGGCTAAGTTTTAGAAGACTGCAGACGTACAAGAGTTGTGCCTTTGCCAACAGCAGAGAGATTAGTCACAAGAATGGCAGTGGATATATTGGTGGGGGGGGGGGGGGGGGGAGTCGGCAGGAACTAGTATCCAGATATACAAGATATAACTACATCCTGCTTGGCTGCAGCTATGTCACATGCTGTCCAGAATCACTTCCCTCTGAGGGGAACAACAAAGGTCACCAGGTGGTAGTTGCTTTCCTATAGCTCACTTCCTGGGTAGGAATTTCAGAGGATATCATTAATGACCAGAATTTTAATTAGTGTGGTTCCTCTATAAGTAGGGCTTACCAAATTCATGGTCCATTTTGGTCGAAGTCATAGGATTTTAAAAATCATAAATTTCATTATTTCAGCTATTTAAATTTGAAATTTCACAGTGTTGCAATTGTAGGGGTCCTGACACAAAAAGGAGTTGTAGGGGGAGGGAGGTCGCAACATTATTATGTGTGTGGGGGGGGGGAGGTTTGTGGTACTGCTACCCTTACTTCTGTGCTGTTGCGGGCGGCGGCGCTGCCTTCAGAACTGGGCGCCTGGCCAACAGCTGCTGCTTCCCGGCCACCCAGCTCTGAAGGCAACACAGAAGTAAGGGTAGCAATACTGTGACCCCCCCCAAATAACCTTGTGACCCCCCTGCAACGCCCTTTTGGGTCAGGACCCCCAGTTTGAGAAACACTGGTCTCCTCCCATGAAATCTGTATAGTATAGGGTAAAAAGCACATAAAAGACCAGATTTCACAGGGGGAGACCAGATTTCATGGTCTGTGATGCATTTTTTATGGCTGTGAATTTGGTAGGGCCCTATCTATAAGGAACTTGGGGTCAGGTGAATAAGAACTAAGACACTTAGACACTTACAAAATCCTAGCCCTCTTCTTTCAAGCTTCTGCATGGCTGGGAAGTCAGAGTTCCACCAGATGTAATAAGAGACCTGGGTTGAAGAAGCAAGACCACTAGAAAGACAGTTCATGTACATTCTCAACATGGAAGAGAAGATCTGAGATTTGCCTCGGGTGCCCCTGGGAATCTCATTGGAAGAACAGTCTGGCATGATTCGTTTTCTTGCCCAAAGGAGTTACCACTGGGGCAGAAGGGATTTCTTTTCCTACCATCTGAAGAGAGCAAACTTCTGTTACAATTAGCTAGTCTTGAGAAAGGTTTATCAGACAGAGAAGCCAATTGGGAACATCAGCAAACATGTTACAATTCCACAACACATTTCTGAGCCCAACGGGCCATTTGATGCCTGGGTTACATCCTTGGAAGAGGGATGGTACAAACCCATGTGCGGAAGGTTAGGGTGACAAAAGACGCTCTTCAAACCTGGACAAAAACAGCAAATATAGTCACTTTGGGGTTGTACTCATGGATTGACTACTACATGACTCATCCCACATCTTGCCATTTGGCAGTGCCTCTATTGGCTTTACGCACAATAACAAAATCATCAGGAGCACTGAGAACAGTCCTGTCCTTGCAGTTGTGAAGAGTTCCTGGTGCTAAGGAGGTTGGATATGGAGGGTTCAAACTACATTCTCCATGAGCAAGCTGGGAGGTGTTGCTCTTTTCTCTCTGGCAGTGAAGGCCTAAACCTACATAGTAGCGGGAGGTTCTTCCCTTTGGGGTTTTCTGTCAGTCTTTATACAAATGCTCAGTAGCATTCTTTGACCATGGGACGAGGGTGTGGATGGAATGACCTGAAGGCTCAGCAACATGTCCGAGGACTTGATAACCCCAATAGGTTCCCCCGGAAATCAAGAAGTTGCTTCCTTTCTTTAGCATACTAGAGGGGGTCATGTGGGTATTTTTATGTGGGTGGGCGAGCTTGATAGAAGACATCTCTGGAAAGGTTTGTTAATCCTCCCTAGATGAGAAAACCAAATTAGGAAAATAAGGTGGGTTTTGTAAATTTGGGCCTGGTCTACACTTAAAAATTAGATTGACCTAGCTATGTGGCTCAGGGCTTGCACTGTAGGTAGGTCAACCTAACCCCCAGTGTAGATGTGACTAGGTCGATGGAAGAATTCTTCTTTTGACCTAGCTACTGCCTCTCAGAGAGGCTGATTAACTACACTGACAGAGAAACCCGTTCCATCAGTGTCAGAAGCATCTAGACTACGGCACTACACTGGCACAACTGTAGCGGCGTAGCTGTAGTACTGTAGCATAGACATACCTTTGGTAGTTAGCATGTTAACATGTTTTTAAATGTCCCTTAGCACCCAGTGTAGGCACACAGTGGGGTTCAAAAACATATTAGCTGATCATGGTCATAAGCACATTATAAATAAATGTGTAGGTAACAAGAAATAATAAAGTTCACACTTGTGAAATTTTGTTTTACACTTTTAAACAGCAGCTTCCTAAACTCTCCTCTATTATTCACTATGGACAAATTTGCCTAATTATTTTTGGTTTTAGTAACGTGAATCTGGGGGTGCTTGGCAGGATGTTTGAGCAACAAAGGAACGGTGCATCAGGTACGAGTTATCTATCAAATTATATGGAAGTCCTGAAAATTAATATGCACGTGCATGTATATTGTGTGTGTTGTTTTATTTATATGTGTGTGTATACATATATATATAATAAATTAAAGGCATATACTTTTTCAATCATATGCGGACTTCCCACTGACTAGACTCTCCAGCCAGCTACATAGCCATCTTTTAATGCAAAAGCTTTTGGAGGTAGTTTATCCTAAGCTGTAAACATGACCAATTTTTCTCCAGTGATTTATATTTTGTTGATTGTGCACGTTCAGATTGGAGCGAATGCTTCTGCAGGACGCCAGTCTCCTTTTTCTCGCCATCCCTGAAGCTTGCCCTCCTTCTCCCATCCCCGCCAACCTGATTGCCCAGGAGAAAGGCTCTTACCATCATTAGAAATTTAGATTTTTCATTTTGATTAGTACTTATTGTGATGCTTCAAACCCACCACCAATTTAATTTCAGCTCTCCGAGGCCAACATGGAAGTTTCCAGTTAGGCCTCTAAGCCCATGTCTGGGCATCTAGATGAAAGTGGCCTGATTTTCAGAGGTGTTGAGTGACTGCGGTGCCCTTTGAATTCAAGGGGGGAAATTCAGGCCACTTTTGTTTAGTTGCTTAAATATGGATTTGGGAGCCTAAAGTTAGAAAGCTTTAACATTATGGTCATAATAATAGGAATAAAAATATGAGAAAATAGATCCCTAGAAAAAGATTAGGCTTTGCTCTTCAGTTAATCAATTGATCCACTCACTGGGTCCAATAATAACCGGGATGTCTACATCCCTCTGAGCCAGACTTTTCCCCTCCCGCTGCCCCAGAGGGCAAGGGCAGTACATAGTGACACCAGGCAAAAGCAGGATAATTTTGTTGCTTTTTAAAATTACAAAAATCTATTTCTGTTTCTCCCATTTTCCTTCTCGTGCCCCGAGGCACCATTGTACGAGCTTTGAACAGACAAGCCCACTAGTACAATGTTGTCAAGGCCCTGCTAGTTTTCTAGTTCAAATCCTTGTTCATGCTGTTTGCTAAGTACTTGTTCACGGTGACAGCTTTCAGCCAAACAGAACACACTGAATGCTTCATTCCAAACAGCTCTGTCCTGCTGGGCTTCAAGTGAAACAAGCCCTTCAAACTCCATCATGTGAACTTTTCACAAGGAACAATCTCCTTTAGACAATTCCATTCAGAGATACTATCCGTGAAACTGGGACTTGGGTATGAGGTGACATCAGAGCCTTCCTCCTCTGGCCAGGGTCATGGCCACCAAAGTTGTATTTGTCAGGAAGCCCCCACATGGCATGGGGCATGATTTCCTTAATTACCTAAAGTTTCTCCATTAAAAAAAAAAAAATCTTTAAAGTGTATTTGAATATGCATTCTTTAGAAAGGCAAAGCAAATGCTTCTGTGAGGACAGCCAAAGGTTGGGTTGGAAAAACAGAATTGTTTAGTGAGAACATAATTCGCAGGCAATTTAAAGTCACACGTGCCAAAACTGGTAGACCGAAAGTGAGAGATATCCGCTGCCCTTTGGTTTGCGAGTGTGTACACAATGTGCCGTCCCCCTTCGCTCTCTTCTCAGGAGCAGCCAAGGTATTGACATGTACACAGGTCTTGCTCTCCGAAGTGCCCAGACAAAGGGACGTGTGTATATTTCTCTACCCAGAACCACCTGATAGGCAGAGTGGTGTGCAGCAAGCACACAGCACGGGAACACACCCCTATGTTGTGTGAACCATAGTCACACAAACTCAACCCCCTGGTTCTCTTCTCATCACCTTGTCCAGAAGGGAAGTTAGAAATGTATCACTGCTGAACCATTTTCCAGGAGCTGGAGGTCAAGTAGATGGGATTTGGGATACCGGCTTTCCATCATCCCCTTTCTCCACCCTTCACACAACCCCCACCAAACTACCCTCCCCCAGTACAACCAATTACTCCATCAAACATCCACAACTGCTAGCGCTGGGAGCGGGGGAAGTAAGTCAGTAGAGAGTTGTGTCCAGAAGGATGTAAGGGGGAAGAGTTAAAGTTGTAGTGTGTGGTGTATGGTAGCTATGGTGACCGTAAAGTGTGTGCTTGTGGATGGAGGAGTAGAAGGTTAGTGTGGTTAGGTGGTTTAACTTTTTGTTCCTTGCTTTTTGAGAGTTTGTATCAGATATGGTGTGTGTGTGTGTGTGTGTGTGTGTGTGTAGAGAGAGAATAATAACTGCTTCACAATAAAGCTTTTTGTGCATAAATATATATGGGTGGGTATGCTTGTCCTTTTAGCACACTGTCACTTCTTATACCATTCACTGTGCATTCATTTTTACTTGAAACCACTCTCAGTACCAAATTCTGACCTGTTACACGTGTGTAACCCCACTGAAGACCAAGAGGTTGTATGGCTGTAACTGAGGGCAGAATTTGACCTATTGCTGGGAAAGAGGACTGTAATCCATGACTTTCAGAAGTAGGCCTCTAATTTTGGGTGCGTAATGGCAGCAGCTGCCATTGACTTCATTTGGAGTTGCCAAGTGTACAGCATCTCTGAAAATCGGGCCCTGGGTGTCTGAAATTGGGCCTCCAAAATTAGAGGCCACTTTTGAAAATGTGGGCTTACAAAAGTGAAAGCCGTGAATAGTGTGAGATGTGCTGGAGCACACCAAGCATTCTCATGTCATGTCCGCTCTTGGATCTGGTGTAATTTGCATCTTTGTTTTTCTCCACAGCCTTCCTGCTCCTGTTCACTTCTACCAAAGATCTGGAAAAGAACTAATTGTTGTCACCTACCTTGGGAGGCTTGTTTGCTACAGAGAGACTGAAGTTGCAGATGAAACTAACTTCCACATTGCTATCCAACTCCACACCACAATGCAGAATGTTGATAGCTTTCAGCAGTCTGACCCTAAATGAAGAAACATGGGGAGGTAAATTGCAGATAAAAGATGACAGTGGGATTCTAGTTAAAATTAAGTAATCACTTCTATGTGCTGCATGTATGCCATGGGAATGATGTGAGGGATCGCTGGTAGTCCTATGAATATATATTCTGCTTTCTTGCCTCTCTTCTGTCAGAAAGAATTAGATAACTCGTGAATAAGTAAAGCATTACATACTGAGATTTTCTATAGTATGTTTTATGATGAGATCCAAAAGTCCATCAGTTGTTAAAGTACTGTTCTACTGCACGGAATGTAGAGAACTTACACCCCAAAAATGTACCCAACAAATGAGGAGGTATGAGCATAGGGTGATCCACTGTTATACCAAACGATTGTGAGAAAACACAAGAACATGAACAGTGTCCTTTTTAGGACTTCTCCACCATCCCCAGAAAACAACATAGGATAGCACGTTTTCAACCAGTGGTAAAGAAGTAGGAAGAAATTTCTCCATGGACATAATTTGTAGTCCTCCAAGCACTTCTAAAACTCAGACCCTAGGTGTCTTAAATGGAGCATCTAAAAATGGGCTTTTGAAAATGTCGTCCTAAACACTTTGTTCCCATGTCCATGGCTGGGGGTAATAAAACATTTTTTTTAAAGGTCTAGTTCGTACATGGCATGAAATTCAAAGTAGTTTCTTCAAATAAAAGCAAATATAGAAAATAACAATCATAAATACCTAACTCTCATATCGCACTTTTCATGAGTCGATCTCACAGCGCTTTAGATAGAGAAATAATTGTATTTATAAAATGCCTTCTTCTGTTGAAGCTCTGGCAGACACTGTATATCACAAGAAACCAATTTAAAAATGTATTACAAAGACTGGGAGGTGAGTCCTTGCCAATGATTGGATAGTCAGGATCCGGGGATTCCTGGCTCCCAGCTCCATGCTCAGTCCTCTAGACTTACTCTACAGATAGATTTATCCCACCTAACAATGCTTTTCCCCTGCCATTCATTTGGTATAAAGCGGAAGTAGGTAATTATCATAGTTCAAAACTTTCAGATGATCTCAATATAGAATAAAAGCACATATGAAATATACATACTGTACATGACACGGCTACATGCATCTAGGTATAATTTTGGCTAGTCCAAAACTTGAATCTGACTAATTCTGTTACAAGGGATAAGGAAGGACTAAAATTCATTTTTGTAGTACTTTAAATGTGTTTTTCATTTATTTCTCCCACACATCAGAATCCCCTTAAAATCAATCCCCTCTACATCATCTGTGTCTTGGGGGCCAAGGAGCCTTCCCACAAACCTCTCCATGGCATTCAGGGGTGTAAACCCCCTTCCCCATACATGGCCCCCAAATCCCATTCTCTCCCAGGAGAGTTTGTCCCTTTATACATCATTACATCTGAACAGGTTGAGCGTAAAACTTCTTTGGAGAAATCTGTTTCACCCACATGGGACTGGAGAAACGTGAGTGATTTTCTCCTAATTTACTCAGATGGGAGAATGTCAGTTCCTATCCGTGAAACCACCAAGCAACTTCCCCTGTCACAACTTTAGCTACTGCTGCTGTGATTAAAGGGGGTACATGTTATCTGCCCGGCAAAGGAAAGGAATCTGACACTAATGCTAGGATTACACCTACCACAGGGTTTTGCAATCTCTCTGAGCAAGGTGCCCTGTTCGGTAGCATCTTTAAGAGGGAGACTCACCAAGCATGAACCTCTCAACAGATTGAGATTTGAGGATTTTGAGCTAGAAGGGGCCATTAAAAAATAAATAATGTTGTCTGACCTCCTATGTAACGCAGGCTGTAGGATTTCATCCAGGGACTCCTGTAGTGAGCCCAATAACTTGCTTATCTTCCAGTAAGGCTTCCAGTCTCCATCTGAAGATGAAATAGATGGGAGGAGTTGAATTCCTCCCTCACCCCACCCCCAAGACTCAGTTCCAGAGTCCTAGATGCTCTTGACTTCCCCCTTCTGAGGATCCTATGGCACAGAGAGGACTCCTCGGTGGAAAACCGGTAGGGCAATAAAGAGCCGAGGCGACTTAATTGAGGGTCCCCACCCTCCTTCCCAGCACTTAAAGTGAGCTGAATTATAAAGCTGGACCAGGCAGTGGAACCTCAAGGTGGAGTTAATCACGCAGCTTCAGCAGGCCCAGATCTGCAGAGAGCCCCACCCTCGACTACCCTACTGTTCAGTGACCCGACCTGAGTGTGAGTGGGGTTTGTGGTGGGGAGTGATGGAAAGAGACCCTTGTTTTGCATATAGACTCAGATTACGTGCAAGGGGCTGGGGTAGGGGGAGTTCTGCCTGCAACCAGAGGAGAATTTATTTATTTTCCCCAGAATTCTGGGTGAGGGCTTAAGCCAGTTTTGTTGTTCTTCAAGAGACACCCTCAATATATTGAACCTGGCCCTTCTTGCTGCCATTAACAAACTGGCATAAGGGTTCCACCTCGTTAGTGCAATGAGGCTGATTTAGCCCAGAAGTCCTGGGAAATGCAAGATGTTGCAGGCTCATGACAACAAAACCAGGTGATACCTAGGGAACTGAATTTTCAGGTTTGGGGTTCACTCAAACCCAGAGGGGGCGAAGTAACAAAGGCAAATGTTCACTTCAGCCCAGTGAACTGCTGAGTTACTCAGTCATTTCCATGCTGCAGATAATGGATTTACAAATCGGGTTTTCCAAGGTGGCAATCCAGGGTCACGTGGACACTTGGAAGATCTGTTCAGTATTCAGAACTCCTTTTAAAGCCTGCCCTCGGTACGTTACTCTAAGCGAGAGATGTCCAGCTGGAATCTGCAGTGCACCGCTCTATTGGTGTAAAACTTACTTGTCATTTTTAAGTTCACACAGGCACATATTGCTGATGTTTTGCATATTGGGATTTTGGAACTAAATGGCACCGTTCTATGGAAGTGCCTTTGAAGAGGAGGATAGTGGAATTCACAATGAACCATGCCCTCAGTGGGAAAGTCCCCTTGGGAAGAAGTGGAGGACACAAAGGTGTAGCCTCTCAGTCCCAGGATCATGTAAGTGTGGGGAGAAGGAAACTCTGAATCTTATATAGTGTGGCTTCCCCTCCTGAGAGAGCTCTGCGGCCTTGGTCTACCTCTCTACACTTGCAGAAAGCACTCCTCTGATTCAACAGAAGTATCCACTGCCCAGGAAGGGACGACGGTTACTGACAACCAGTCTCTGTCCAGTTAGGGCCTCCTCCACTCACAGAAGCTAAAGGGACATTTGGGACTGTTTAGCTGATTTTTAAACATGATTTTGGCAGCTACGTTCAAATACTCGAATACTAAACTCAGCTACGAGTCACACTGGGTGCACCAGCTGGCGTTCCAGCCTGGGTCACCAGCAGTAAAACAAAAGGATTCTCTCCCCCATGCAGAAGTAACCCAGAATTTATTTCTGCAAAGCTGCAGGTCTTTATTTCCATTCCAGAGGCGGCCAATGAGTCTCATTCGCCACGACCGCTAAACATATGTGCCAGCTTCTTAAACTTCTTGAAATGTTCCAGTGTTTCAAAACTGGAGCAAGTTAGTAAGGGCTTGTCTATTGGAGGTACTCTGGAATAGCTATTCCACCTTAAATTCACAGCCTCCTTTAATCTGGAATAACTCTGAAATGTAAACAAGCCCTAAGGCATGAAGAAATGTTGGGGCTGATTTTTAAAGATGCTGAGTTACATGTAGATGCCATTGGTTGCAACTTGAAATGTGACTCCTCGGTACCTCTGACAATCAACCCCCCTTATTGTATTGGAAGAAGGGAGGCCACTGTCATCTGATCATATTCAGGTACATCTCTTCTCTCATAGCACATATTCAGTGTTTGCTAGCGGCTCCTGCTGCAGTCACTGGGAGCTGAGTGGCCCATTTTACCAACAGAAGGTAAAGAATCTTTAACCGCTGTCTGCCAGAAAAGGCAATTAACGAACTCCATTGACATCTAAAACTTCCCAGACTGTTTGTAAAACTATTTATTATATATGTTCTGCTAAAGCATATTCACCTAAAAAAGATGTAATATTGAAAGCACTGTTTTATTTTACTCTAGTTCTCCCCAAAAAGTGTATCAGACAACACACGTTATCTAAACATTAATTCACTTTTAGTAGACTGTGATTAACTGCTAATTTCAGAGCCAATTGGGCATGGAAGGTAATCATATAATTTAGACTGCTTAACCTATGAATCTACATTCTGGACTTTATAACCAATACTTAGCTTCCATTCACTCTGTGGTCTTTAAATCCGCAAAATTCCTTTCTATTTATTTATATATCATTTTGAAAGGATATACTTTTATCTTTTTTTGACTGGTATAACTCCAGACAGGAGAACTGAGCATAAAGAAGTAGTAACTTAATGTATTTCTTTAGGCTGTTTACAAGAACAGAAGTTACATGCTTAGCTATTTTTTCCCCTCCCAAGTACATTTCACAGATTTCAAGTGTGAACAATAATAAATGCAATAAAAGTTCTATTGGTTCAACTTTTTTTTCACGTTCATTTCTCCGTATTTTGTCATCATTCTCAAAATGAGAAATGCACATTTTTAAGTGTGTTGCAGGGGGGAGGGGAGATTGTGCTTTTTTCTATGCAATCCTTGCTTTTTTACGATTCATTAAACCTTTTATTTCCCCCCCAAGCCCCCGTGTGTAATTGGACCCCTCTCATTTACATGCATGAGGGATGCATAATTCTGAGAGAGGCGCAATCTGCCAAAAAAAAAAGAGGAACGAGCGCTTGGGCTGAGCTACAAGATATTCATATAGCCAAGGAAAACTGCAAGAACAAGCTCGTAACCTTGCAGTTCCAGACTAGCATCAACTTATTGCAGCACTAACAAGATCTGTTCTGTGGCCATTCGTAATAATTGTTCTGGGCTCTAGATAGAAAAAACTCACCCTAGAGGGACAAGCAGTTCCCATTTTTCAGTTTCGTTTCTCTTATCATAAAAACTGGCACTGGCTTGACTTACAGTGGGACATCAGTCTTTTCTTTTAAAATGTATTTATTTATGAACTGAAAACCTACCAGAAAGACTGCACTGTCTTTGAGATGGCAGAATGCTCTGGTAAGACTTTGCTTGTCTGTCGGAGAGCCTCTATTCAATTGGTTTCAGCAACTGATTAATTAGTTAATTAGTACCTTCGAGCAGACTAGTGGTGTTATGCAATTTTCATGGCCTAAATGGTGAAATCTTGAATCTAGTCCTGAAATTTTAAAAAGGGAGGAGAAACACCATGATTTTTACCTCTGCCTTTTATAAAGACTGCATATAACTATTTGTTGATAAGGTGCCTAGTCTGAACTTTTCTTGTGAGAGAGCGTTACACTTAACAGCCTGATTTCTTCCTTTGCATACTGATATAATTCCAGAGGGTGAAATATATTTTAATGAGTTTTCTACTTAATTAATTTCCATTCAGAAAATCACTTTGTATAAATGATATGAACTGCTTCTGATCTCACTCACACCAGTTTAACTCCCCTGGGCCAGATCTTCAGTTGATGTAAATTGGTGTAGCTTCAATAAAGTCAATGGAGGTAGGCCGATTTACATCAGCTGAGAATCTGGCCTATTGACTTCCACGAATAACTCCTGATTTATACCAATACTATGGAGATCAGACTAAATGCTAGAAAATGAATAGCGAAATGATTTTTTAAGTTTAATTGACTGTTGCCTTTCGTTTATAATGCAATAAAAAAACTTGTCCGCATATTTTCAGGTTAAACATAAAAATAATTACTATAACATGCAATTCAAGTTAGCAAATAAGTCAGTAATACGCCCATCACACCAGTGTGTTTTACAAGTTTTTAAGAAATGGAACTTTATGCATTTAAAAAATTGTTAATTTTAAAATCCAGCGAGGAAAAAAAACCACAAATGTGATATTGTTTTATAGTATAATAAGTGAGGCTTTACTCATTGTTACAACCAGTCCTTATTTTAGTTGGGTGGGCAGCTTTGTGTGTGTGTGGTGTTCCTTCTTTTTATTCCTAGATAAATTAGTTAAATATGTGATGGTAGAAAAAAACAAATATGTAGCAGCTAATCCTTGTTTTTTAGGTTGCTGCTGCTGAGAGTGGCAAACTGGAATAATTTTAGGACTGAAAAGAAAATATTAAGTAATATTTCCTCTAAGATCCTTCTGTGATTTTATACACTTGCACCAATTTTTTAGGCTCAAATGCTTTAAAAAATGTGGAAGTAACTTACGAAGGTCTTCGTAAAGTATAGCTGCACTTATGTATTTAAATGTCATTTCAAATAAGGCTTTGATTTTAAACCTTAACATTCATTGTTTTCAATCTGATGACAATCCCTATATATTAGTTGCACTCGCCTATAATTGTACGAGCTAAATAACACAAAACTGGATACACGTCCCTATAGGCTGGTAAATGGGGAGGACTGAAAGCAAAAATAAACACTAACCTTACAAAATAAAAGAAGTTAAAAGATAAGTGTTAAGGACCTTTTTCTTTTTGGAGAATAAAACAAGATTTAGTAGCTTTCCACTTAATTTAAATGAAAAGAATCACTACCTTACATATGGCACTGATAATGTAATGGAGAGAGAAAACAAAAACGTCTTTGTAGCAGTGACACCTCCTATAGTTGTTGTGAAGAAACTTTTCCCCTTGGTATCCGCTAACAAATTCTAATTAATGCTGCACATTCCTCCACTGAAATCATTTGATGCATAACAAGGGGGAAAAGAGAGAAGGGGGAAAAATAGAAGAAATTCTCAGTGCACATGTTTGCCCTGTTAGACTTATGGGAGTGAAGGTCTGGGCCTCCTAACTTACTGTCTATTAAAGCAGAGCTTTGAAAGAGAAAGGCAACCTACAAAAGCTGTCAATCTTCCTTGCCCCTAAAGTCTGGGTTCACATGGATTCAAGTGACAGCCCTCCTCCCCCGCGCACAATACATCAATCTGTCTCTCCCACAAGCACCCACAGCCTATTGTGCCGGCCGCAGGTGCCCCTTATGGCACCCATGGCTGCCTCCCACAGCTCCGCCCCTGAGAAACAGGAACTCCAGACAATAGGGCCCTGTGGGAAGATGGGAGGTGGGTGTTTTGAGGGGTAGCAGACAGATGGTAAAGGGTGCCGGGGGGTAAGGTATTTCCAAAACAACTGCGCAAGATTTTAACTTTCTCCACTCGCCTTCGTTTCAGTCAGGGGCTGCTCTCAACAGAGCTGTGCACTTGCCAATAGGCATAGCTGGGTTTTATTATTTAGTTGTTTGTGTATGAAACCCTTGGCTCCCCAGGTAGTCACAGGTTCCCCCACAGCTGCAGAGAGAATCACATTAGTCAAGAGTATTGCTTTTCCAAAGGCCCTTCCTGTGACAACCCCCTTTGGTGGATAAGGAGGCACTGGAGATGTGGTGTCTGTAAAGAGTTCTGTGGAGACTTTCCTCCCAGTCATGGGCAAATTCTGTAGGCAGGGGTAAAGAGGATCTGTAGGTGATACAGCGTTTAGCAGTACATATCACTAAGTGCTGCTAAAGAAAATGGGCTTTGGTAAACATCGGTTTCCAGGCATTCCTAAAGGTAATCAATATTAACCATTTAATACTCAGCTTTGACTGAAACTCGGCACTGATAATAATAATAGAGATATCCCATCTCCTAGAACTGGAAGGGACCTTGAAAGGTCATCGAGTCCAGCCCCCTGCCTTCACTAGCAGGACCAAGTACTGATTTTGCCCCAGATTCCCAAGTGGCCCCCTCAAGGATTGAACTCACAACCCTGGGTTTAGCAGGCCAATGCTCAAACCACTGATCTAGGACTCCGGGCTCTGCCACAGACTTCCAGTGTGACCACGGGCAAATCCCTTAATATCTCTGTGCCTCTCGCTCTGACTCATTTGCCCAATATCTTTCACCCTCACTTTGTGTATCTTGTGTAGTTAGACTGTACGTTTTTTGGGGGGGAATGTGTTTGTACAGCTTGAAGCACAACGGGGCCCCTGGAAGGGCCTCCAGGTGCTGCCATAATACAGATAAATAATAATGATGGTGAAGAAGAAGGAAATCATAGAGCTCTAAGTCACGGTGGAAGAGTTTGGGTGCTCATTTCTTCTGTGGGTTTCAGGTCCTTTCTGTCCCATTTATTCCCCTCCACCCTGTTAATTGGAGGTGAGTATTTGTACCCATAGGAAGAATGGGCAGATCTCATTATATTTAAAGGGGACTTGCAAAGGGGGAAAATGAGTTTTGGCCATTTGATGCTTATAGAAATCCAAGGGCTGAAAAGTTTTTATTATTTATTGGGAGATTTATGCTAGAAACTCAGGTCTTGTCTATCCTGGAAGGTCCAAAGGATGAGGGGAAAACCGGGTTATGATGCCAGAGAAACCATGTCAATAAAAGCTGAGCAGGGAGGTGATACTTGTTCAGACTATTTAAAATTCTGTGTGGCGTTTGTTTTTAACCCCTTTTCTGCTGCAGTGCTTGGGAGAACAGATCTCTTTGATAAGGATCACCCCGCTCCTTCAAAGAATGGCTAAGGAAGAACTCAATCCACCTAGGATTCTTACAAAAACAGAGGCGACAACGCTTGTATTTCTAAAGTAAAAACAAAAACTTCATTGGGGGGAACATGAGCCTTTCAGTCCTCTTTTTACATCAGAAAAAGTCAGAAAAGGGCACAAGCCCACTTTTCAAAAATCTCCTCTGTTGGTCTTCTTTTAAAGAGGAAAGTTGTTTTGAAGATACTATATTATTTTTCCCCGCAGTTTGACCGATTTACTCTGAATGCAGGATATGTTTTATTTCTGAGACTGCAGTTAAAGTCAGCACCAGTGAAATGATATTGTTGGTGGTTTCATCTCAGCCCTTCGGTGTGTAACTTTAAAAAAACCCA
Source organism: Trachemys scripta elegans (assembly GCF_013100865.1). NCBI lineage: Eukaryota > Metazoa > Chordata > Testudines > Emydidae > Trachemys > Trachemys scripta. The sequence goes on along the minus strand of NC_048306.1, from coordinate 6,800,388 downwards.
CAAGAATAATTCGGTGTTGAATGACAGTCAGAGATCAGAGTGCTGAGTTTGCTCATTTGCACATAAACATGACAATAATATCTTTAGGCGAGGGCAGGATAAAAATGTCCAGTTCCCCTGGAGAAGCCGAGTGAGTTCCGCTTTGCTAGTCAAAAAAAGATCAGTTTCAGGTTTCTCTTCAGATGTGCATTTTAGAAAGGCAGACAGAAACTGGGGACTGACAACCCTGTACGACAGTCCGACCCAGTAGAGTGGTCCTAATTGGCAAAGCTGTTTGGACCCCACTAATTTAAATAAAGAGAAATCTCTGATACAGACGACAACAGTCTTGCCTGAAACTGTCTGATCTTTTTTTAAAAAAAAGATTTTTATTTTTATTCCCTTTAGACTAACCAAGCACCCATCTACCAGCTCTGTGAACCCCGCAATAACTTTAAATGACAAAATCAAATACCAATTTCAAGCAGCCATCCCTTCTACCAAACAGCAGCTCTAAATAATCCATGTTCACACCCCAACACATTGCCCACTATGTCTATTTCCCCGAATTTTCGTTCATTACCAAGCAAAACAACTTGCCCTGAAGCTCTGACCTATTTCAGACAAGACCCGAAACAGAGCAAATTAGAAAATTCTGTCATTTTTAAAACCTTCCCAAAGTCACAAACATACTGTACGAATGACCTTTCTGAACCATAAAGGCCGGATCCAACTGCCATGGAAGTTGGCGGGAGTCTTCCATTGACTTCAGGATTTGCACCAATAGTTTGAATCAGTTGAAAAAAATGTATCTCCACAGACACAAATGTGGAAGGCAGATTTTTAAACATTATCAAGCATACAAGGGAGGAATGTGAATAATTTAGTCTAGTCTAGTTTTAAAATTTTTAAACTGTCCAATTTCAGAGAGAGAACATTCTTGGGATATCTATATCTATCTATATATATAAATGTGTGTTGAAGGTTTTCATTTCTATCAGTACAAGAAACATTTTATTTTGTGTCTCCAGGGTATTGGCAGGAAACTTGTAAGCACCATCTGCCATTCCAGTTGCATCACAGGTTTGTAGTCTAGCTGTTTGTTTCATTAGAGACTGGGTTGCTGATGGATGAGCAGGTAGCACAGTGGTCCCCAACGCGGTCCCCTCTGGGGCATCTATGCGCACCCACGTACTGTCCGGCGGACAAGCATCCGCCGAAATGCTGCCAAGGAGCAGCGTCATCCAGAGGCGTCGCCGCCAAAATGCCGCTCTGGATGACGCTGCTCCTCGGCGGCATTTAGGTGGCAATGCCTATTGACGTTGTCGCTTGTCGGCGACATTTCAGCGGATGCTCGTCCGCCGGCTACGGTTCTGGGTGGCTCGTTGTCCGGCGCCCGCCAGACGAAAAAGGTTGGGGACCACTGAGGTAGCAGATCTGGCCAAGAGCATGTTTTTTTTTTTCATTTGTGCCTGGCAAGAAGAGTTCATGGACTTTATCCATACAGTGCCACCTCAATATTAAATTAACGTACTATGTGAGCTGAAATCAAAAACGATTGGCATCTGTGGAAACATGCCCCTGGTGCAACCTTGATTTACTTGAACAATGTGCACAATATGGTCACCCACTCCAATACCTTGCACAGTGAGTGCCTTACACTAGTGCTCCAGAATCTGCACTGGCTGCCAACAAGTTGCCACATGGAATTCAAGGGTTTGTTTTAGAGCCTGGTTCCCCAAGAGACCACCTCTCTTTTCTTGCAATATTAGCATATTGGCAACCAGTGGAGCCCTGTTGCTTTACAAGGTCACTCATAGGAAGTTGGTCATGAAGGGTCCTTGAAGCTTTGGATAGCCCAACTTTTCTTTTTGGTATGTAAGGAAGGGAGGTGGGACAATGGGTTAGATCTGGGAATATTGTTGTTAATTGGTAGGCTGGTTTCATTGTTGATGTCTAGTCACTTCTAAAGTATACTGAAAGTTCAAATTTTTGTATTAAATATTGTTAATTTTAATTTCTGTGAAATATCTAGGGCTTGATCCAAATCCCATTGCAGTCAATGAAAAGACTCCAATTCACGTCAGTGGCCTTTGGACCAGGTCCTTACTATATAAGACAGTTGCTATCAAAACACAAGCAATAAACAAAACCAGGGCCTCTTTCAGGACCGGCTCTAGGCACCAGCAAACCAAGCACATGCGTGGGGCGGCACAGTTTCAGGGGCGGCATTCTGGCCATTTTTTTTGTTTTGCTTCGGCAGTTGTGCTCTCAGAGTTGCTGTTGTTGTTTTTTGCTTGGGGTGGCAAAAAACCTCGAGCCGGCCCTGGCCTCTCTGCAAAGTGCATCTCTGCCTTGTGTGATCAAATATGGAATACTGCATTCTAGAACGATGCAATACAACAAATAAAGACAACAGTCCGAACAAAGTGTCTTACAATGCTGAAACTGTCCTCACTGAGGGTATGTCTACACTTAAAATGCTACAGTGACACAGCTGCAGTAGCACTTCAGTGTAGACACTACCTACGCTGACGGGAGGGGTTTTCTCATGGGCATAGTTAATCCACCTCCCTGAGAGGTGATAACTAAGTCAATGGAAGAATTTTTCCATCAACCTACCACTGCTAAACTGGAGGGTTAGTTCGGCATAACTACAGCTCTCAAGGGTGTCGATTTCTCACACTCTGAGAGACATAGTTATGCTGATGTAAATTTGCGGTGTTGGCCAGCTCCAAGTGTACTTAGCAGTAAGGGTATTTGGAATTTAACTGTGGTAGTGATTCATTAACCATATATTCAATTATTGCACTGTATTTGCAGACATTTATGATAGGCATTAATTACATGTATTATAATCACGTTCTAATGTTCATTAATGATAAACAATGTGTATTAATATCACTCAGACAAGAACTAAAGATTAAGGTGGAAACCTATTTGATGTAATGGCCATTAGTCAATTCAGAGTGATGCTTGGGAGCCTAATATGAATTGAGACAGTCAATATTTCATCAGGAAGATTCTCCCAGCTTCTTGTGAAAAGTTCTTTGTCTTAAAAAAAAAGTTACTTAATTAAAAATGCACATTTTAAAAGGATGTATTTTAAATGGTACTGTATTGTTCTATTGAAATATATGGGGCCAAATTCAGGCCTGATCTAACCAAACTCCCGTTAGTAGAATTGAGTGCTTGTATCAATGCTGACTTTGGCCAGTGTCTCAAAGTTAACATTTTTAATGCATACAAAATATTTAGCTCCAGTATCATTTTTGAAACCCAGCAATAAGAATAGGTCAGTCATGTAGGCTGTGGAGAATTCTCTCTTGATTGCAACTGACCGGTTGGAATATTTACCTGTTCAGTCCTGATTAATGTTAATAAGATCCGACAATGGTCCCACACCATGGGCAGTATAGTGAAATACACCACCTGCGTGAAAAGTTTTGTTCACACTCTTCAGTGGCTAAACTATCAGCTTGCTCCCAGTGCAGACATCAGTTTCCCTCCTTGACATCACTTTGCAATGGCTTTGTTTAGAAGGCAGAAGAAGTGTTAGATTGGCAGCCCTGGGTACTGAAATCCTCTCGTAAGCTAAAGAATAGATACAGTCAATGGTGCTGGAACTAGGGATGCTGGGGGTGCTGCCGTACTCCCTGGATTGAAGTAGTAATAACAAACTTCAAATACGTGGTTTCCATCATCAGCACCCCCACTATGAAAATTGTTCCAGCATCCCTGGATATAGTTCAGCATGGGCAAAGGTTCCCCAAGTTTCCCCACCATCAATGTGCCTTAATCTTGAACAGAACAGTCACTTCTTTGGGGTGGGGGCAGCAGAAGGTAAGTCATTTCCCATGTCCATCCATTGCTTCTCTCTCCTGAAGGGTGCTAATTATCACTGGCTGCAGTTACCCTAGAGATTACAGTAGAGGCATCGGCACTCTCATCACACAAAAAATCAAAACCAGGTTAGTTGAGGAGATTGAGCCAGTAGAAGCAGCCAGCCAGAAAGCCAAAAGAAGAGGACCATCTCCATCCAGCAGGGATGGCTTCCAGGGATTGAAGAGTGGTCAGAGCAAAGGGTGTTCTTCAGCTGTTTGTAGTTCCTTATCTGAAACATCAGGTTTAGCAAAGCTGAACAGCCACCCGGGGCAGAAATTGTGTTTCTCGACATACCAGTTGACCGGCAAGGAAGAGCATTAATAAAAATTGTGGATTATGTTTGTTGCCCCAAAGAATATGTAACTTGAAGGAATTCATTAATTGACTGCAATGAATGGGAGGTGTGCAGTATTTGGCCCGTATCTGGTTTTGGTGTCCTTGTTAGCTACATTAATATATTATTATATTTCTTGTATTGTCTTGGAAAGCAGGTAAGCAGAAGTTCAGACTGGAGAAGGTGAACAAGTGCAGTTAGTCATATAAATGCTGTAACTTTCTCACCAAAGAAGTTCTCTCATCTTGCGGCTGGCACTTGAAAAACCTCGAAAGTGCTGGTGCCTGATCTAATGCCCATTGAAGTCCATAAGAGAAGCCTGAAGAAGTTTATTGATTTTAATGGGAGTTGAACCAGACCCCAGATGCTAACTTAGTTATTTAATTTAGTTAAACACAAAGGGAGGTAGGGTCCAACTTACTTCTTTACCTTTTGTTTCTCTTGGTTAGAAATTTTGTTCAATGATTATAGCTTAATTGGTGACGGTGCTGGCAGCACAGTGGCAAATTTGGAGAAATGCTGGAAAATTGGCAAAATAAATGTGTGTAGACTTGCACATACTTTTGGCGGGGGGGGGGGGGGGGCAGAGAACAGAATTCACACTCAAGATCCATTTTTCCCACTATACAAACCCCAGCTATTTCCTGCAATTCAGATGGTAATCTTTGATGCGGTTCACCTGGAGAAGTGACTCCAACCAAATAGTAAAAGCCAGTGTAACCCGCTCTCTCTGATTACAGAACATTCTTTTCTAAGCCTATATGTTCTTGGTGATACTTGGTACAAAGAGGACAACTGCCCTCATACTTTAGCTCATCTGTCATGTGTTCTTGTCAGCTCCAATATATCCTTTTTCTTTTATTAAGGGCTTCAGATGGGATACAGCAAAGCTGATCTATGCCTGCTACTGCAACAGGTCTACACGTGATTTTTCAGCAAGCTAAATTGCTAAATTTAAGGTAACCCATCTCATTTAACTATTCTAAAGGATTCATTAGCGGCTAACCCCTGTTCTAGCAATATTCTACACTTGCTACTACTTATAACAGTTAGTCTTGCCTTTTTTTAATTTTTTTTTGCCAATGGTAGGAATCAGATTGCAATGTTACAGCTTTGTATAAATATTTTTTAATAATATGTTGCTGGCCGTTGTGGGTGGCTGTGATAATGAGAAGGAAACCTATTTTCTACCTGTCTGTTTTTAGATTTGTGCCTGATTTGGGCTCGAGCAAGTTCTTCTAACATTGTTAATGGTGGAGCGCCACCTGCTGTATCCAGGGTTATCTGAATGAGACATTTTTCTAGATAGCCTGAATGTCTAGAATAGAATTAGAATATGCTTAAAATTAAACTAACCCATTTGCAGTTACTGAATCCCAGGTAATATTTTCCATTGTACTAAATTGCTGGGACCAATTTAATGCCCCCTTTGTATGTGACTGGCATACAGTTTGCCCCATGAACAGCAATATTTACAAATAGTAAGAAGAGAGCAGGAGTAGCAAAACATGATTGCACCCTGGAAATCAATCATAGTGTAAAACCACTGAGATCAGAATAGGCACTAGAGGTCATTAGCTGGGAGCTGATTGGCAGTGTTGTCATCTTCACTTATAAGTTCTGATTCTCCTTTTCCATAACATGAGTTTTACACAGAGCAACTTCATGGACACAGCAGCATGAAATCACAATCAGGTCGACAATCTTTGGGCTTAGGTTTCAGAGTAGCAGCCGTGTTAGTCTGTATCCGCAAAAAGAACAGGAGTACTTGTGGCACCATAGAGACTAACAAATTTATTAGAGCATAAGCTTTCGTGGGCTTTGGGCTTAGGGTGGACCTACAAGTCTCAGCAACTCTAGGAAACCTTCCAAACTGGGAAACAGCTCCCCCTGGTGCTCTCCTAAACATCTTTCAGTTTCCTACTAATTCCGAGTTGCACTTACTTGTCTGCAGGTCCTACAATTTAAAGATCAAAATATGCTGCTTATCTGTGTTGTGTGTGCAATAAACTTATTCCACAGTTCACATCAATTTGGGTGAAAGTCATTCACTTCACATTGTTCTCTAGGCCTGGGTGATAGTAAAAAACATCAGATCAAATATGTGTTCTTTCATATAATAAAGGCTTCAGCCCTGCAGTCCTCCTCCAAGTAAAACTCCCACCATAGCCTGGGCCTGAGAATGCCTGCAAGATGAGGCTCAAAGCCTTTTTTGAGGCATCTTAACCAACAGGATTACTGTATCCAGATTGTAGAGAAGCTGTCAGTTCAGGTTAGGCTGGAAATATTGGGCAAGGAAGTCTTTGGACTGCAGGATTGATCCCTGTGTTTAGGAAAAAGGGGTTTACACACCTTCATAGCAATGATCCCCAGATCCTTTATTAAAATACATGAAAATATGTTGGGGGAATGTAACCTAGGGTTACCATACGTCCGGATTTTCCCGGACATGTCCGGCTTTTTGGGCTCCAAATCCCTGTCCGGGGGGAAATCCCAAAAAGCCGGACATGTCCGGGAAAATCGGACATGCGGTGCCGGGCCGGGGGCTCGGGGGCTCGGCCGGCGGTGCTCGGGGGGGCCCGGTGCCGGGCCGGGCTGGGGGCTCGGGGGGCCCGGCCGGTGGCTCCGGGGCTCGGGTGCCGGAGGCTCGGGTGCCGGGGGCTCGGGTGCCGGGCTGGGGGCTCGGGTGCCGGCGGTGCCGGGCCGGGGGCTCGGGGGACGGGCTGGGGACCTGCGGTGCCGGGGCTGGGCCGCGCCTCCTCCTCCCCCCACACCCCCCCTTACCTGCTTCAGGCTTCCCGCGACTCAAATGTTCGCGGGAAGCAGGGGAGGGGGCGGAGACTTTGGGGAGGGGGCGGAGTTGGGGCGGGGCTGGGGGCGGGGCTGGGGGCCCTTTAAAGTGTCCTTTCGGAGGCACTAAATATGGTAACCCTAATGTAACCATTCTCCTTGCAACATGGCTCATACAGAGCATGAGAAAAGGAAAGCGAAACCAGCCAGTGAAACTGTCCAGGCCGGCTTTGTTGTCTCAGCTGAATGAAATGCCAAAAGGAAACCGACTGCATAAATGGCAAGAAGTATATTAGATTTACACAATTAGTGCATTTTTCGTACTCAACTAGTCTAAAATTAGTGGCAGAGGAAAGGAAATCAAATAAATGTCAAAACCCAGAAACTTTGGGCTACATCCTCAGCTGATATAAATTGATGTAATTCGGCCCATCAAGGAGCCAACGCTGATTTACTCTGGCTGAGTATCTCACCATCCTTTCAAAAGCATCCTGGTTGCTAAGTGACAACCACACACATACCATATCCGTAATCTATTATATTCAGTTTTCTTGAAGATTATGCTCGGCTTTGATGGAATTTAGGAAACAATAGGGATATAGTGGGGGAGGGTGAAGTGTGTGTGAAAGTGTTGGGGGACTGATGGATTTTAGAGGCTGGCTGAATGGTAATGACAGTCTGTGCTTGGTTCAGGGGGACTTGATCAGAATGACTCTACAGAAAGTCTATGACATCAAGTTTATAGGTCTGGCTTGTACGCAGGAGATGCACATGCTGTTTCACCCTCTGTGTGCAGATCTCCTCTGTCCTGTGCAGAAATAAGGAGTCTGCTGTCTTGTTCCCTCCCATCTTAGCATCTGGATTTGATACTTTCTTGGAACTGGAGCTCTCAGACAGTCCCTATTAGTTTTTGCTTTTTGTTTACAGACACAGGGCTCCAGGTGCACGTGCATCTTCTAGAGATGAGGACTCTGTTGTGTACAGTGGAGAGGAGATCACAGCGGTCATCACGGATTGAATGATCACCGTTGGTGACACAGTTCCAAAGATGAAACACAAATTCCTGGATCCACAGGTGGTTCCGTTAGTTAATGTTTTCTGCAGAGCACAGAATCTCTGTGCCACTGTGATCTCCCACGGCAGCACAGGTGTTTTCATCTTCCAAGGGCTCTTTTGAGCACAATCTTCTGCAAGCAGCTGATTAAAGTAAACCTGCTGTGTATGGCGTTACTTCCTCAGTATGCCTATGGCAAAGAACAGTGTTTACAGGTTAGGGGAATCAGGAGGACATATGCCAATAGAAATCATTTAATGTTGATAGCAATGTTTGCTAAGGGCAGTCTCCTTCCCTATCAAACTTTCCCACTCCTAGGTTATGGTTTTTCAAGGGGGCACCTTTATGGAGGGGGTGTTCTGGGAACTAGTGTCTTAAAAGATTTTTGCAGCTAGGAAGCCAAGTAGTTCCTTGTGCTAGGGGAGACAAGAGTGTTTTGCCTTTACATCCAGGCGGGTCATGTTGCGTTGCATGTAGTGTTGTATACTTGTGGAGTCAGAGGGAATACTAAAACATTTCAAAAATATACTGAAATATGTGGCTTTTCTTTTTTAAACTACATCCAAGCCATTTAGGTCTATAACCATTATGGAACAGTGACTAAAAAGAGAGTGAAGGAAAGACAAGAAGTCACAATGCAATCAATTTAAAATGGTTTTACGGGGGCTGGTTCCACTTCCCAATGCAAGAACTAGTGAGAAGCTGAGTTCTACTGTCTCCAGCTGCGATGCCGCATGTATGTATCTGAACGTGTGACGACTGTGTGACGACCGTTTTTATAACAAAGCAACTGGTATTTTAAATGATGCTTCAGGCCAGTAGAAAATACTCCCCAATTATTACTACCTAGCTTAACACTTAAAGGGGAATATTAAAACACCCCCCCACCCCCCCGAATACAAACCATCAGCATTTGGCTGGCTGATAACACTACACACTACAGAGAGTCATTTGGAGGCTCTGGGTTTTTCGGGAGCAGTCCGGGGCTCTCTAGAACAAGCCCTACTGGAAGGTGCCACTTCCTTATTTTATCCGGTGACCCAAAAAAAGTGACAATAGAAATAGTGTCTCCCTCCCACCACCTATGTAAAGGAAGGGTAAGGTTGGCACTTGCCGACATGCCTGCAAAGGGGAGTGAGGGAGCTAGAACTCCCCTTTATTGTCCTCTACTAGCTCCCCACATTGCTGGTCACAGCATAAGCAGGAGAGCAGCCTCCATAGGGCTCCTGCTCCCTGCCCTAGGCAGAAGGGCGTGGGCAAAGCCTGAGCATAGCCCGTGACTTCACTTTGCAATGTGCCAGCCAGCGTAGCTGAACTGACAGGGAGGGAGGAGTAAAGGGCTGGCACAGATTACTGCCCCCTCGTGCAAGGGGAGAAGCAGGGACTGAACTGTGACTTTCCAAATCACAATTCACGCCCTGATCTGCTCCTGGGACAGCACAGCTAGACGCTGCCTTGACTCACAACAGATTGCACTGTCACAGTGTAGCCCTGACTTTGGGTTTTCATCTGTCTTTGTTTATCTTTTATTGTCTGTCTCGGGTCTTACGCCTGGAGGAGAATGTGGGTGCCTTTCAGAGATCACTGCTATAAATGGAGAATGGACAAATTTCCTCCCCACTTCCCTTCTTTCACTCATTTAGTTATGTATTCACACACACACACACACAGAAACGCAGCCCCTTGTGGGGTGTGACAATCAGAAATGGTGACTGCTTCTTGGAAACGATCACAGTCACAAGTGTACCAGAAAAGTAAAACAGAAAAATGAAAACTTGAGAGATCCGGCTCATAAAAGTTTCATGATTTTTAAAGCACAAGCAAGTGCTTGGTTGATCGGGTGACCAGATGTCCCGATTTTATAGGGACAATCCTGATTTTGGGGTCTTTTTCTTATATAGGCTGCTATTACCCCCCACCCCCGGTCCCGATTTTTCACATTTGCTGTCTGGTCACCCTATTGGTTGAAGAAAGGGACATCGCATACAACAAAAATAAGTATAATGTGCTAGAAATTGTTTTGTTTCTTTTTTTTTTAAAAGCTACTAAACAAAGGCAGTGTTTGAAGTAACAAAAATCAAACTGTTTTTAAGAGCAAATAAATGATAATATATCTTTATATTGGATCCCTTCCCACCTCCCAGCCCTACTGTCCTGGAGACCCTGCCCCTCCTCAACCAGCCCAACCCTCCCAAAGCTCCTGCCTCCCCCCACCTCACCGTCCAGGAGCCCCTAACTCCTCCCTACCCACCACTCTGACTATCCTGGAGCTTCCCCACCATCACCACCAGCTTGACCATCTTGGAGCCTTTGCCTTCCCCCTTCCATACCTGTCCTACCAGTCCAGAGCCCCTCCCCCCCCCCAAAAAAAAAACAACCCAAGCATCTGAGAGCCCTGGCCTCCCCTCCCCTCACAGCCCAATTTGTCCCAGAGGCCCTCTCCCTGCCCACCTCCTCCCCCCCACCAGCCTGCCCATCCCAGAGCCCCTGTCTTGTGGAAACGGGAAAGGACAGTTCTGACCAATCACAAGAACTGATAAATAATTCTTCCCTTGTGGCTTCAATGACGTTAAAATACCCTAGCGCCCCTGTCAATGATTCATAAAATTATAGGGCTTCCATTGAGTGCAGCGGGCATTTTCCAAGAGTAAAGAAGGAGTAAGGAGTGCAGGAACTGGCTCACATAAAAATAAGGTATAATATAATAGCAAATACCTCCTTCCCCCATCCTTTGTCTGTGTTGTCTAGTTAGACTGTGAACTGTGAATGGCAGGAATGGTCTTTTACTCTGTTTTTACAGCTAGCACAATGGGGGTCCCAGTCACAGAGGGGGATCTCTGAGTGCTCTCGGAATACAAGTTAGCAATAATCAGAACTAGATCATTTCCCTGCTGTATTAACATATATGTAAAAGGAAACTAACTATAGAATTTTTGTAGACAGAAAAAAAATGAATGAAAATCAATAAACATTATATATATATATATATATATATATATATATATATAT